>NC_056745.1:306294141-306326641 GCF_019279795.1 Protopterus annectens | reverse complement strand
GACTAGTGTAATCTGCAGAAATGTACTTGGTTAGTAACCGAGTACACTTCTGCAAATTCCAAAATGGAGCTGTGACAGCTCCAAATAAAGGATGCATATCATTCAGGAAGCATGACAATGGCCAAATATAAGGCCATTTAGCATTGAAAACAGTTTAAAAAATAAAATCAACTTTTTTTTTTTTTTTTTTTGCCGATCTCATCTGTTTAAGCATAAGGCAGCGGAGCGCAAATGGAATTGGGCTAAAAATAAAACAAAACCCCCAAAAAAGGCATTTTAAACAAAATCACTATTCTGCCATTATAGTCAATGGCAGGCAGAAGACAACATGGCCAGTGAGTAATGGTTGCTAAGGGAGGAGGCTCAGTGTGAGACATGTAACTATGCATTAGCAGGCAATCCTATGCAAATGAGGGGAATGATAGTGAATCCCAGATTTCCCCAGCATGCTAGTCAGGTCCCAACAGTGTAAGAGCAGAAATAGCTTGGTGCAAGCCTAGGAGTTTACTGATATCATGGGGGGGGGGGGTGTCAGGCATACTGTAAGTGGATTGGAGCCCTGTGGCCCGGGTTTACCCTTAGCTTAGCACAGCTAAACAAGGGGGTGTGTCTGAAGCTGCCTAGCACTCTTTACATTGCCTAAGCAGGTATTTTAAAGGAAGAAAAAGTAAACCAGGAAATAGCAGCTCTGTGCACATTTGAGCACTGTGTTTGCGCGGCGTGCCCCCAGGCTTAAACAGGAAGGCAATGGGAAAGGAAAACAGCAGTAGGAAGGTAATCTAAGAGAAGTAGCATAGCTGGCAGGTGAAATTTATCAGAATCAGCCAAATACACAGACAGCAGACCAGGCCAGACCAGAACACTGCTATAAACCAAACAAACACCTTTCCCTCTGTTTTTTCCCATACTCTACACCACTGGTGTATACAAGCAGGGAACTTTTAACAAACAAAACTGCAAAATGATAGGGGCTGCAGTAGGCATCATACAACAACATGTGCAAGAGGCTGAGGGTGGTGAGGATGTGAATGCTGTCAACCAACCCACAGTGAGGAGACGGAGAAGGGTGTACAGACCCAGGGTAACCTACCAGGGGCTACATGAGCTGGAGATAGTGGAGCGCTATAGGGTGGACAGGGACCTCCTACAGCAAATTGTTGAGCTGTGCCGGCCACACCTGACACACAGAACTGACAGAGCGTAACCCATCCCAGTGGATACCAAGGTATGTGTAGGCCTAGGAATACTAGCCACAGGTACCTCCCAAAGTTCAACTGGGGATATCAAGGGGATCTCATATGCATCAGCATCCAGAGTATTTCACCATTTCCTGGATGCCATGTCAGCACATGCTGGTGAGCATATATATTTCCTCAACACCCGTGAGGTGTTGGCCAGCAATCTGTATCTCTTCCACCAAATAGCAGAATACCCTGAGGTAGTGGGTGCTATAGACTGCATGCACATGCACATAAAAGCACCACCTGGTGAGTAGAGTAGGTTTTACATCAACCACAAAGGCTTTCCCTCCATCAACTGGGAGGTCATCTGCGATGCCCAGGGCATTATAATGAATGTGTGTACACTGGCTTCCCTGGAAGCTATCACGATTCCCACATCTGGCATCTGACTCAGCTGTACCAAAGATTTGCCAATGGGGTCATCTCTTACGGTCACCTAGTGGGGGATGCTGTTTATGCACTGGAGCCATGGCTGATGACACTCATCAGAAATGCACACACACCCGAACAAGAATGCCATAATGAGGCGCACGCACAGACCAGACGTATAATAGAGCACGTGTTTGGGATGCTCAAGTCATGGTTCTGGTGCCTGGACACATCCAGTGGAGCCTTGTAGTACTCACCAGCTACATGTACTCAAATTGTTATGGTATGTGCCATGCTACACAATATGATCCTACAGAAACAGCTGCAACAGGAACAGCATGGAGCAAGGCCACACAGCCCCCCACCAATGCCAAGGCCTGCACAGGCACAGAGTGACTCGGAGGAGGAACAACCTGAGCCTGCCCCAGTAGGCAGATGGAAGTGTGACCAGTATGCCCTAACCTTGGCAAAGAGGCAAACCATAGCACATACACTGACACAGTAGGGACCCAGGGAATGACACCTCTCTCTGACTTGTGCATACAATAAAAGGGACGCCAAACATGACACTACCTGTGCTCAACCATGTATAGGGAATGTACTATGTGCATCCAACATCGGCAGCCCTCCGGCACCATCCTCAGTACTGGCACACCCACAAGGTAAGTCAATCAACCTACCAATTGCCAAATGGAGTAGAATGTGTTGTTACCTGTATCTATGGTATGGATGTGAGCATGCAAGGGAATTGGATGGCCAAATGGTATGCCAGCAGATAGTAGACACCCATAGTGGTACCATGACATCTGTAAGAAATACTGCAGTCACCATAGTAGCCAGTACTACACAGGGTGACAAAACCCACTACAGGAAATGGGCAGGCCATCATCTGTGTCCATATGACTCATACATGCCAGTCAGGGAGGTTCACATTCCCAACAACAGTCTCACCCAGCAGGACAGGTGTAGACAAACACAAACAGAGGCTGTACTGTGACCTCTGAATGATGCCTATGGGTAACCCCCCCCCCCAGACCTGCACAGACAGACTACAGCAGGTCAGGCAGTGGGATGTTAGTTCTGAAGGGTAGGAAGTCAAGCACTAATATGTAGGTTAACCAAAGCTAAGACCTGTAGTACACTGATATGCCTCTAGTCAGCATGATAGGTTAGAATACAGAATGAAATGGAGTACCTGACATACCAGTACAGTCATAGCAAATGTGTACAAGTGCCAGGTGTGCCCCCCCATCCTATGTAGACATGTATAAACAGTCAGGTGTGCCCCCCCCAATCATGTGTAGAAATGTAGAAACAGTCAGGTGTGCCCCCCCAATCCTGCGTAGAAATGTAGTAACAGTCAAGTGTACCCCCCAATCCTGTGTAGAAATGTCATAACAGTCAGGTCTGACCCCCCACAATCCTATGTAGAAATGTAGGAACAGCCAGGTGTGCCCCCTCCCCAAACCCAGCATAGAACTGTAGTAACAGTCAGGTGTGTCCCCCTCCCACAATCTGTGGAATGTTGTAACAGTCCGGTGTGCCCCCCAGACCTATTTAGAAATGTAGTAATGGTCTGGTGTGCCCCACTCAATCTGATGTACACATGTCGTAACAGTCTTGTGTGCCCCCCACAATCCTATGTAGAAATGTAGTAACACGTATGTATAGGTATAATACCAGTGGAGCACAGATGCCCAGAGGTGGCCAAGGTAGCAGGATAGGTTGTAGCATTTGCACAATATGCAGGCCTGTGTGTGTTAGGTTGGTGTGTGTTTCATATTGTGTGAGAGTGGTCAGTATGTAGGCATGTTGAGGTAAGACCTGGTGGCCATTGCCCACTACTGCTGATGACAAGGACAAGCCCTCACAACTGCAGTGCCAATAAAAATACCCACCAGTATAACACATGCTAGCAGTAAGCTATTGTAAATGTATGGTGGTAATATGTGTCACTATCTGAAAGACTGACATGGTATGGCTTTTGGGCTAGATATACAGGCAGTACACAAGGGAAAGTACCCCAGACATACAGTATATATTGTGTCACTCTGAAATGGAGACACCCTTGGAACAGGTATGCATCAGATTAACTGGTCGTGTAGTAGGGGATACCAGTAATGTCTGCCCGAACACATGCAGATCACAAAGGAGGTAGGACTGATGTATTGGGAAACAGCTGATGTACCTGCACATGCCAGCATAACTGGAATGTCCCATGCATATCTGTGTGTCAGATGCAAGTAGTGTCCATAGCACACATGCACCCAGCTCACGCAAACACCACCCACAAGTACCTCTCTGGTCATATCCCTGCTGTTGGGAATGGGTACAATATGACCCCACCTGTATATGGCAATAGCAGACAAATGCAGCATGCAGTGCAGGTCTCCCATGCAGGCATGTTCCTAGCTGTATGTAGCATCCTGCCAGCATCCACACCACATGACCAAGACTGACAGATGGTATTGGCATGATCACCTATCACACCTACCCTGTCACCCCAGGGATATATACTGTATGGTGGTCTGAGACTGTAGGACTGACAGAATGCAATGGCCTGCCACATCTGGCCCACAGAAACAACTAATGTCCCACCGGCCTCTGCCAAAGGCCTGTGTTTCAAACGTACTGCCAATGCATGTTATGTCATGGACACCCAAATAACAACATAACACACTCCACATAAGCCATATGCAAGGCCATATGGGCAAACCACAGTAACATTGTCCACCATGTCCCACTGCATGCACTGTGGACCAGCACTAAAACACACCTGTGATAGGGTAATACCCTTAGGAAAAGTATCAGAGAATGTATGCATAATGTATGGAAGAGGTTAGAATAACAAAGGGGGGGGGCATGGGCAGCATGGAAAGTGCAGGGCCCAACACCAAGCTATGTGCACACACTATCCCTGACTGCAAACACATAAATGGGTGGCTACACACCTGCCTGTACACCACAATAGGGGTAATGTCCTGACCCATGGCCCCTGCCTCTGAGTAACCTGTGTGAATCAGTACAGCAGTGAGGCATTGCCACAGCAAGATAAGGCCATACTGTCATGTCGATGGGTGTACAAGTATGGGATCCTCCGCCAGCACTGTACCAAGGTGCTGAACCAGATACAGTGACCCAACAGCATGTGTCTGCAGCTCCCCCTCCAGAATGGCATAACTTACCATGAATACGTAGGTGTCTGTCCACAATACCGGACACAGCTGCAGTTACCCTTGTCCCCAAGACATCACTGTAAGCAAGAATGTCCACCTGACAGTACATGAGGACAGTAACATCACAGTGTATAACAGTACACATGTCTGAATATCTCTGCTAACAGCAGTACCATGCAGCTGAAGCAGCATAGACACAATCACCTACAGTACACAACATCCCCTGCATAGTGTGTCCCCATATTCCAAATGATCAAGGGATACCCTGCAGAAACAGTTTGCTACCTGTAGATGTACAACACAAAGGTCTGCAGTGGAGTACAAACTACCTGGAATCCATCCACACATTCAATACAGAAGGCCATACTGCGCAAGCTCACACACTTAGAGAAATGAAGGCAATGTCAGATAAAATACTGAAAGTCATACTGGGCATGCTCACACACAAACAAATGAAGCCCATGTCTGCAAACAACAGTGGAACATACATATCTGGCATTTGCAGATGTTAGTGCATACACTCCTCAGTATGCACCAGTTATGCCTTGCATGCCTTGCACACACAGTGGATAGGAATACAAATACAATCCCAAAAACAACACACTATAATAAGGCAAAAGTAGACGTACATAGATGTGTGAAAGAGAGTGATTGTGACAAGGAGCCATCCATTATGATGCCTGTCCCACCCAGCACACAGCCAAATGGCTACAACCACATGAGGTGCAAATGTCACTCACTGTATACATTAGCCACTGGTATCCATCAGCATTACAGACTATGTGGTGCAAGTGCTAGCTGTGCAACATGACTGTACAGGAAGTAGTCATCTAGCAGCTGTATACATGTGCCTGTGGAATATAACCCTGTGTGAGCCCGCATGTGGTGTGTCAACAACCTCTAGATGAATGGGTTATGGCCCATGCACACACACTGCCCTCCCCATAGCCCTACTATGACAACCCTGCTCAGGTCATCCACTTTGAAATACACCCTTGGGAAAGGTGCAGCCCAGTAATCTCTATGGTGCAACCCCTAACTGTGTACTTTTTTAGTGTGGTACACTAGTTAGATAGGAGTTCTAATCCCAGACATGGCAACTCTGTGCGTGTGTGTGTGTGTGTGTGTGTGTGTGTGTGTGTGTGTGTGTGTGTGTGTGTGTGTGTCTCTGTCTGTGTAGAGAGCAATGCTTTTTAGTCCAGTCACACTCACTACAATTCAAATGCCCTACTGCAAGGCTGCTGATGTCATTCACTGTGAAATACACCTCTCTGAAAGGTGTAGCACAGTAATCTCTGTGGTGTGTCCTATAACAATGTCATGCTGTAGTATGTTATAGAACTCTGGTAGTGGTTTTATTCCCAGCTATGCTAGTTGTGGATGAATCATGTGTGTTTTTATGTCTGTGTAGGGAGCAATGCATTTTAGGCTGGTCACACTCACTACATTTCAAATGCCCTACTTTGGCAAGGCTGCTGATGTCATTCACTGTGAAATACATATTTTGGAAAAGTGTAGCCCAGTAATATCTGTGGTGCATGCTGTAGTATGATATAGAACTTTGGTAGGGGTTCTATTCTCGCACATGGAAGTTGTGGATGTTTTCTGTGTGTTTCTATGTCTGTGGCAGGAGCAATGCATTTTAGGCTAGTCACACTCACTACAATTCAAATGCCCTACTTTGGCAGGGCTGCTGATGTCATTCACTGTGAAATACACCTTTCAGAAAGGTGTAGCCCAGTAATCTCCATGGTGTATCCTATAACAGCATCATGCTGTAGTGTAATATAGAACTCTGGTAGGGATTCTATTCCCACATATGGCAGTTGTGGATGTTTTGTGTGTGTTTCTATGTCTGAGTAGGGAGAAATGCATTTTAGGCTAGTCACACTCACTACAATTCAAATGCCTTACTTTAGCAAGGCTGCTGATGTCATTCACTGTGGAATACACCTTTGGGAAAGCTGTAGCCAAGTGATGTCCATGGCACGTCTTATAACTGCATAGTGCTGTAGTGTGATATAGAACTCAGGTAGGTGTTCTATTCTCACACATGACAGTTGTGGATGTTTTGTGTGTGTTTCTATGTTTGTGTAGGAAGCAATGCATTGGAGACTAGTCGCTCTCAGTACAATTCAAATACCTTACTTTGGCAATCCTGCTGATGTCATTCACTGTGAAATACACCTTTGGGGAAGGAGTACGCCAGTAATCCCTGTCGTGAGTCCTGTAACAGCATCATACTGTAGTGTGATATAGAACCCTGGTAGGGGTTCTATTCTCACACATGGAAGTTGTGAATGTTTTGTGTGTGTTTCTATGTATGTGTAGAGAGCAATGCATTTTAGGCTAGCCACACTCAGTACAATTCAAATGCCCTACTTTGGCAATCCTGCAGATGCCATTCACTGTGAAATACACCTTTGGGGAAGGAGTACTCCAGTAATAGTGTAATACACTAGTTAGGTAGGAGTTCTAATCCCTGACATGACAGGTGTGTGTGTGTGTGTGTGTGTGTGTGTGTGTGTGTGTGTGTGTGTGTGTGTCCGTGTGGCGGGTTTTGCAAAATTCTTATATGGTGGTCCTAGCAACCCTTGTATTACCCAGGGAACACTCTTAACCCATGTCTCATACACACGCACACACACACACACACACACACACACACACACACACACACACACACACACACACACACACACACTTCCCTAGGCAACAGCCGCTATGTTGGTAGTACCCTGCATATTGCCCACTGATAGTAACCATGGTGTGATTGCAGTGGGCTACAGAGGGCATGGCACCCTGTCCATCAGTCCAATTGGCACATACATGCTGAGAATGCACCTCCTCCATGTTCCTTACTGGACACCTGCAACATCTGTGGTACCATCAAATGTGACCCACAAAGGAGATACCATGCCTGAAACACATGCCCTGTATGGACAGATGCCACTGACACCAGGGAATACCAGTATCATGCTATCAATGTTAGTGCAGGGTCAATCTGCTGTCCATTAACAGTTCCCACCACATGAGGCCAGGACTGGCACATCTGATGATAACAATCTGTGTACACAACATGGGCCAGACTCCCCAGGTATAGTTTCACATGTCACTGAACATGCATGTGGGATGTGTGCACATCCCAGACACTGTCTATTTCTTGGACTAAGGAACACATACATGGCAAGCAATGCACAGCATTGGCCACACACAATAGTCACCCAGGTGACTGGATGGTAAATACAATACCCAACTGTGTGGGCAAATCCAGACACTACACCCCTGAGCCGCAATGCAGACCATTGTCATGTGGCCTGATGAAAAGGTATACCGATCACCTAGCCTTGTATAGCCGTCTGGCACCGTCGACCACTACACACCCGTGAAGCAATGCACCCATGCATGTCAGTACTGGCAATGTGTCTGTGTGTGTGTGTTGTATGATGTATATGACCACATTCACACTCACTACAACCCCCATTGGCATACAGAAGCATGTTGTCTGATGTCAGCCACCTCCACATACCCTTTGCCCATATAACCTCCATATGATCCCTGTGGTGCATGTGATACCTGCACAGTACTGTGCTGTGGCAATCCCACTAGTGATGAGTTGTATTCCTGGCCCTGCCAAGTGTGTCAATGTGTGTGCATCCCTGTGAGAGTGTGGCTGTGTTGATGCTGACACCTGTTCATGCAGATAGGCACGTGCACTACACCTACCATATAGCTACCATATCCCTTTTGCTGATGCCACTCACCATCACATATACGTTCTGAGCGCTCTTCAACATGTAACCTATGTGGCACATCCAATAACTGCATAGACATGTGATAGCACTACATAGTTGTCAGGGGTTTGATACCCTGTACTGATAGGTGTGTGACAGAAACATGCTTATGTTTTACTCTCCCACCCCTCCCTGACTTTTCTTTGCCTCTGCCTGCCTCTCTCACTCCCTCTCTGATGGATGTGGAAACTTAAACCTGCCTTGCTTCGGCGGCAGCATGTGTATTTTAAGTGATGCTCATGATCAGCTGATGGCCTCTGCACGAATTGCAGCCCTTCTCTAGCTGATTGTATGTGGAACAGCTGTGGTAACATTCGCATAGCCAGTTGCATGGAAACACACTCCAATATCTAGGAACATCATGTTGGTGTTGGGCCTTTTCCTTCACTGTGAGCAGGAACTCGATCTGTTGTTTGGCAAACAGCATCTCAGATGGATTGGGGATTTACCTCTAACAACATACACTGTGGAAACAGTCCAACACACAGGAGGGGATGTGCCTGACCTGACTACAGACTGTTAATGCTTCTATACTGCATTTGGAGTAATGTTGGTTTAACAGGGTGTGGTGGATATGGCTGTCCTACATGTTTTAATACTTGCAATGTCAGTGCTATGTTTATGAGGAAACCCCCATCTGTAGGGGCATCTGCAAACTGGACAGCGTGTGGTGCCTTTAGTTTCATGTCTTACCCACAGAGCACCTATCTGTGAACTGCAGAAGTTAGTATGATGATTGCAGTCTGTAGATGGTGACAGCTGTGAGAGTTACTGACTTCATATCCCTCATAGAACATATGTTGCAACAAACCCTGTTACAACAATAAATGTATGAGGTTATCACAGCAACATGTCAATATTGGCCCTGTGTATGTGCCTCCAGCCACAACCCTGTCAACCTTTATATATATTATATAAACCAAAACCAACGAAAGTTGAAACACGGAACCAAGAAAAAAGATATCCACCATGGAACTGAAGCACCAGACAGTAGTTGTTCCAAAAAGTGTAAAACTTTTATTCCACACGAAGATAAAAAACTAGTATCACAAGCGCTTTCACTCGGATGTTCCGAGCTTTCTCAAGTTGTTGCTTTGTTGTGTAGCAACCGCTTATATAGTTGCTTACATCAATTAAATCTCTAAACTCGTGATTAATTATACAATTGTACAAATTAGTGAATTCTAGTTAAACTCTTATAGATCTCTGTTAAAATATGTAATTTGGCTAACACTATTGTTCTTTTTAAACATATAAAACAAGTGTTTGCATTTGCCAAATACTTTTTTAAAACATGCCAATACGGTTTGCAGTGTGTTAATAACACTCCACCAGTTAGTGCTTGCAATAGATTAGAATTCAACGTCATTTTTACTCCATTTCATTATGTAAATGTGCAATATTATGTTCTTAACCAATGGTTGAGTAAAAATTCCCCTGACCGCGTTTCTCATAGTGTGTGTAGTCTATGGAAAACTGTAAACAAGTAGTCACCCATACCATAAATAAAAACAAAACTGAGTAAAATTTTTGGTGTGACAGAGATGTTGTTGCTAGTATGTGTGCCCTAAATTCTTTCACAATCTAGCCCTTCTGAGTTTTAAAACTGGCTTGATACTGATTGTATCATTTAAACCCGGCCAGTTACTAGCATCTAATCTTAATTGCCACCCCAACTCTCTGTACTCGAGGGTGGATTCCCAGTCGCCCCCTCGAACCTCATGATCTACTTGTTCTACTATCATGAATTTAAAATTATAATTTGGACATGAAAGGGAATGCTTATATAATGCATTAGTTTCCTTATTTTTAACTATTTCGTAAAAATGTTCATACATTCTTTTTCTAATTTCCCTTTCCGTCTTCCCTATGTAAATGTGTTATGCAGGAACACATGGATCACTTTTAGATTTTTTGGTACACATTAACAGCACTACACCCTTCCTGAAGTTCACACACACAATAGGAGCACATGAACTTCATTATTTGGACGTCAATCTCTACAAGGATTATGAGAACAAAACTTTTCAATCAAAGATTCACAGAAAAGCTTCATTTTCAAACTCATTTTTGCACTTTCAGAGTGCCCACCCTTTTTCACAGAAAAAGGGCATTCTTAAAGGGCAATTAATTAGAGCGTCTAGAATGTGCAGCACAGATACTGATTTTTTGAATGAAGTTCAAACATTACAGCATATGTTTCTAGAAAGAGCCTACCCTCTGGATTTAATACAGGTCCTACTTAGAGATGTAATGGACAAAAGAAATTCAACCTATTGCCCGTTGGTGGGAAAGGGACACATGGACAATAACACACTCGCCATCAAAGAAAATGAATTTACTGGACCCAAGTTTATTTACACACATTGTGACCAAGCCCATGAAATAGAAAGGATTATTAGCAAGTTCTGGCCAGTACTCATGTCACATGAAGATTTAAAAAATACTTTACCCCCCAAACCAAAATTTATTAGAAAGAAGGGAATAAATCTCAAGGAAATGTTTGAGAAGAAAAGAAGAGATAGAGACGGGGCAAAGAAAGCGGGTACCTACAAATGCGGGGCTTGTCACCAATGTCATGCAATTTTAGATGATGTAGGGGTATATTTGCCTTCAAGAAAAATGAAGATAAAATCCCCCACATATTTTATATGTAATTCTAAAGGGGTGATCTACCTGGTGGTATGCATGTTCTGCAAAGGTTTTTACATAGGGAAGACAGAAAGGGAAATTAGAAAAAGAATTTATGAACATTTTTACGAAATAGTTAAAAATAAGGAAACTAATGCATTATATAAGCATTCCCTTTCATGTCCAAATTATAATTTTAAATTCATGATAGTAGAACAAGTAGATCATGAGGTTCGAGGGGGTGACTGGGAATCCACCTTCGAGTACAGAGAGTTGGTGTGGCAATTAAGATTAGATGCTAGTAACTGGCCGGGTTTAAATGATACAATCAGTATCAAGCCAGTTTTAAAACTCAGAAGGGCTAGATTGTGAAAGAATTTAGGGCACACATACTAGCAACAACGTCTCTGTCACATCAAAAATTTTACTCAGTTTTGTTTTTATTTATGGTATGGGTGACTACTTGTTTACAGTTTTCCATAGACTACACACACTATGAGAAACGCGGTCAGGGGAATTTTTACTCAACCATTGGTTAAGAACATAATATTGCACATTTACATAATGAAATGGAGTAAAAATGACGTTGAATTCTAATCTATTGCAAGCACTAACTGGTGGAGTGTTATTAACACACTGCAAACCGTATTGGCATGTTTTTGTTTTTAAAAAAGTATTTGGCAAATGCAAACACTTGTTTTATATGTTTAAAAAGAACAATAGTGTTAGCCAAATTACATATTTTAACAGAGATCTATAAGAGTTTAACTAAGAATTCACTAATTTGTACAATTGTATAATTAATCACGAGTCTAGAGATTTAATTGATGTAAGCATCTATATAAGCGGTTGCTACACAACAAAGCAACAACTTGAGAAAGCTCGGAACATTCGAGTGAAAGCACTTGTGATACTAGTTTTTTATCTTCGTGTGGAATAAAAGTTTTATACTTTTTGGAACAACTACTGTCTGGTGCTTCAGTTCCGTGGTGGATATATTATATAAACACCATGTTGTTAAAGAAGAAAAAATATAGATATGCCAATAAAACTTATTGTCTATAAGAAATACTGAAACTTTTAAAATAAAAAATGTGAAGAAAAACGCAGACACCAAACTGATAGTTATGCTTTCACTCTTATTAGTTCGAAGAGCTTCATCAAAATAAACTTGGAATGAAAGGTCAAAACATTCAAAATAGTACAGTAGGTCATGTGAATGTACACTTACCAATTAACAAGCTCGAAAGATTGATTACAGTAACTAATGAACAATAAGAACATTTTAAAACTGTGCCAATCAATAGAAGCAATATAAAACACCATTAACATGAATAAACATGAGAGTATATGAATAAGTAAGCTATAATGTGACATAGTGGATAAACATAGGTGACAGCATATCTGACAACAAGCCAGTGAGATATTAGACTACTACACAAGTTATGTATTGTAGGGGTTATATTTGATGACATAACCTGGACATTCTGTGGTTGTGTGTACAGTACTGAGGTCTGTGTACTTATTGTGAGTGTTGACAGTGTGTGTATTGTTAATATGTACCTTGGCCTGTGTACAGACTGTGGTAGATATTGTTGTTCTTGGTCCTGTTCTATCTGATGTTACATGCTGCTCCACTGTATGTTACCCTATCGTCTTACATGTTTGTAGGGCCATACACACACATGTCCCATATCACAGACAAGCATCAGACCACACTGTGTAGCGGCCCAGTATATGTGGGGCTAGTGTGTGAGTGGCACATATGAGGTTGGTGTTGAACAGATAGTCCATATCCTGTAATATTATGCTAGCTTACCATATGTGGCTGTGTTCACATTGGTTGTGGTAATGCACTTTCACACAGGTGTATGTTACTCTGTGCTGTGGCATGCCTGTAGAGTGTGCTATATATGCAGGTACATATGCATTCCCCCATAGGAAATGTAGGCCAGCATTTGGCCAATCTGCCTGTAGCCTGCACAGTGCTTTGTTACATGCCTAGCAGCTTAGAGTGTACTTACACAGTGAGATGTAATGTCCAGATACTTGCTAGATGTACTGCTGCCAGGCCACCATAACAGTCATGTATGTCAGACAGAGCAGTGGGATGCTGTACAGATGTATGTCAATATCTAGTGGGTAGCATGTGGCCATGGCACCTCTGTACCAGCGGTTATTATGTGTCAGGACAGACTGGGGTGTGCAAATGCATAACCTATGGGGACAAATTTATACCAGTAGTTATGTGCTATACTCATCTACATGGCTGTTAACTTCCACATTGTCAGGACTGGTCTGCATGTCTTGCACTAATGGGTTATGTGTATACCTCTGGAATGTCCAGAGTGTGTTAGACTGTCCACTTATATTGGCCAATATCTCTACTGTAATCCATAGGAGCATTACGTGCTAGCAGTGGTACTGTACTATGATGTCCTTAGGATGTCTTTCAGTACCTAATGGCACACATGTTAAAAGAAGATGTGACCTCCCACACACACCATGTCTGTGAAGACAATCCCTATTACAGTAGCAATAGCCTACAAATATACCTGCTATACATACCTGACATCCCTTTGCACTGCAAAGTTGGGACTATAGGGGGTGAGGTAGGGCTACACTCCATGTTCAGGACATATGGTGAAGATATATGTATATATAATTATCCAGCTATCTATATAGATGCATGCACATATACATATTGACATACATGGATGGATATGTATATGTAAATAGATATACATATAAACACTCAGATATATACATATACAGAGCAATATATGTCTACACAGATACAGACAGGGATACATATGCACATATACATATGTTTATCTACATATGTATTGACAGTAGTAGGTATATCAGAATAGATATGTATGCACATATAGTTACTGATATCTACATATCTGCATATATACCAACATAATTAGGCATATCTGTACACATAGGATGTGCATACATATATAGCTATATATACATATACTATATATACATATATGTATATCTATATATACATATATGTATATATACATATATGCATAGGGGAGGGCTACAGAATCCTGAAAGCCCAAAATCCTGAAGACCAAACTCCTGAGACCAAACTCCTGAAAGTTTAAAATCCTGAAAACTCAACATCCTGAAAACACACATGATACCAACACGTATTATATTCCAGCACAAGTACATATAGAAACAAAACACAAACCATATTACACTTCTCCAAGTATAACCAGGGAGGTATGTCCCCCTGCCCCCCCACACCACCTGCTATTTAAATATATCAACTCTGAGATTGCACTTAGCATGCTAAAGTGCAATTTCGGAGTTGTTATATTTGCGTAGCAAGTGGTGTGGGAGGTGCATGGGGGATTGCCCCCTGCATATAGTTGAAGGGTAATATGTTTCTCTATGTACTTGTGCTGAAATATAGCAAGTGTTGGTATCCTGTGTGTTTTCAGGGTTTTGAGTTTCCAAGATTCAGATATATATATATATATATATATATATATATATATATATATATGTGTGTGTGTGTGTGTGTGTGTGTGTGTGTGTGTGTGTGTGTACATACGAAGAGATGTACACATGGCCATCTATATGTATAACTATACAGATGTATACACAGGCATATGTATTAGTATACATGTGTATGTACATGTAGACATATATAGACCTAATATATATATATATATATATATATATATATATATATATATATACATATATATATATATATATATATATATATACAAAACCATATTCCTGTCATGAGTAAACCTCACAGTTGTGTATACCCTCCCAGATGTATCTGCTATGTGTACAGTGTACATTATGATAAAACAACACATGTGATGCAACAGTCATATTAATAATAAGGGCTACACAATGTAGGAACTAAAGGTAATTGTTCAATACAATACAATATGTGTATTGACAGCTATATTGGTAAAACAACACAACAGCTGTCTTCACAGTGGTTATGGCATAGTGGTTAAGTGTTGTGACTTCAGTTTACAGGGTCCTGGATACGACACCTGCAAGGGCTGTTCATTTTGTTGCTGGGCAGAACAAGGGCTGTCGGATACAGAGTGGTTAAGGCAGTTTTGAGCAGCTTTAAGTATGTTTGCACGGGTTTGTGTGAAGCTAAGCAGAGCTAAGCTATGGGTAAATGTACGGTGCTTACACCGTGTAGGCTTTGCTTACCAGTTCACAAATCAGCTTATTTGTTATATAGGCACAGCAAAATAATGGGTATAGTTCCCCATACTAAAGGGGTGGCGTAAGCCACAAAACTATGGGCTAGGCTTGTAAATGCCCTCGGGCAGATAGCCTAGTATGAACCTATGAACCTATGAACCTATGGAGCAATGTTGATACTTGCTAAGCATGGCTGAGCCCTGGTAACTAGGTCACACCACCCAGTCTGATAACATAGCAGGGTAATGACATCTGTAATAGGTGTATGTAATGCCATGTACAATACATGCACCTATGTGCTGTCATTACAGTAGCAAGGGGTGTGTGTGTCATGTGTGGGACACAGACATATATGAGACCTTTACAGCACTGTTATCCATGTGAATGTGTTACATAGAGGTGCAGTAGCCCAGGCTATGTGCTGTCACACTGGCATGTAGTGTATCATGGCAATGCTACTGTTGACAGTGCTAACCCAGGCAAGAGCAGAGTGATAAATGTAGTACTGACAACAGGCACACCTGCGGGCATAGCTGGATACTGAGGCCTCCCTGTTGTATCCCTGGTGTGTGAGCTGTGTCACAGTATATACCCTTACTAGGTAATGATCCATCATGTGGAATGTAACTGTAGACACTTCAGTATCACTACATAGCTAGGTAGGGGTCTAGTCCCAGCATTGCCAAGTAACAGTATGCATGTATGTGGATGGGACTACATCAGGTTGCAGTGTATACATGCCTCAGAGGGTCACCTGTCCATGTGGCACAGGCAATAACCATTTTAGTAAACTGTGACATGTGTTCAACTGTACTCCAGATGTGTCACAGCCATGGTATCACCACAGTGACATACCCCGTTGTGGATTATGATGGAAGACCATCCTCGTACTGACACATTTACACCTACAACACAAATGGATAACATTATAGGGACTGCAATCATCCAGTATTACTAACAGCTATAATGCATCATTGCTGGATGGCTACACTACCTGCCATTTATGCATTACACTTTACTCCTTACAACATGTTGCACTGCAGTACTGTGGTACACTGTAGTACAGTCACTGTGTGCATCAGAACCATATCAGCCTGTCCCTGCATTGATGGTATGGATGACAGGGATGTGGCACAGGTATCATCATATGCACAGGGCATCCTTGTGCTGACACATGTGCACCTACAACACCAATGGATAACATTATACAGACCACAACCAACCAGTGTTACTAACAGCTATAAGGCATCATTGCTGGATGTCTACACTATGTGCCATGTATGCATTACACTCTACTCCCTACATGTTACACTGCAGTACTGAGGTACACTGTAGTACAGTCACCGTGTGCATCAGAACCATATCAGCCTGTCCCTGCATCAATGGTATGGATGACGGGGATGTGGCACAGGTATCATCATATGCACAGGGTGTGATGTTGGTTTGTCAGAGGCCAAGGGTGGGCCATATATTTGACACCATGTGTGTGGGTGAGGGGTGTACTGTGGTGAGCTGGGCATGGTGATGTGGTGTGTGTGGGTATGGGGTTGCCCTAGGTATGCTTGCATAGTGAGTGGGTATGCATGCACACAGTTCTGCCATGTGGCTGCCCTACACAGGTGTTTATGAACAGCTGCAGACCATACCTGGCAGGGTGCACAGTTCACTGCATCCTGCCATGGACAAATAGACTGTGCCTCCCAGGGGTTCCATGGGCACATCCAGGTACAGGACTTGATGTTCTACTCTCACCTGCTGATGACAAATGTCTGCTGGTACCAGCCCCCTCCTGGGACTGGCCAGGACCATGTGCATGTGGCCTGCTGTGGTGTGGTCTGGACAGCATACCCCCGCACTGCCAGGGCTGCTACTGCCACTACAGGAGCTCCTTGTTGTCCTAGCATGTCCATATTGACTGCCAGCTGTTGGTGTTGCTGGTCCACATCCACACGGCCCTCACTGCATTCCCACCACACATTGAAGCACGGACACACCATGGCCAATGAGGGCCATCATCTCACCATGCTGTCTATCAGTGAGCTCAGTATAAGCACGGATGCCACCAGACAGTTCCCAGAGGTTGTCGCTTACAGATGCGTGAGCAACCCTCTACAGCCTCAGGCCGTCTGGTGTAATGTTCCTTAAGTGCCTGCACCACCATGACAGCCTGAAACATGCATCTGCTGGTACCAGCTATGTCACCTATGCCAAGAGCATGATGTCCAGTGGTCCTACCACGAGCACCCTGGGATATCTGCCTATGTGGTGCCCTGCTGGGCATCTGGCTATGCCTGCTGTGACCGGACACAGTAGGCATGGTTATCACACTTTCTTGTGCACTGCCACCAATTGCCAGCTGTCCCTCCGCTATGGCCACTGGTGATGGGGTATATATAGGCACTGAAACTGTGTGCGGGGTTGGGGTGGCTAAAAGGAGGATGTCAAATGTTGGTGCAATGTCGGCCACTGAAAACCGCACCTGTGCCTCAATAGTACTATCATCATCTTCAGTGTCTGCATGGACACCAACATCAGATTGCATGCAGGGGAGAGACCCTGACCCACATCGCCACCTGTGGGAGAAAACAATAAATGCACTTTAAAGCCCGTACAGTATTGCCTAACAGTATATACACACACGCGCACACACACACGCACACACACATGCACACACACAAACACACACACACACACACACACACACACACACACACACACACACACACACACACACACACACACACACACACACACACACACGCATCCTTAATACCTTGCTGTCCATGGCTTTATAGACAGTCCCACGTATATGTCCATGTGGACCCCATCCTGCATCACACTTGTTAACATTCACACACTGATACCACTCCTTAACATATCAGTCCTCTAAATGCCTACACAAATAGTCACACTACAACACTTCTTGCTACATTACCTGCTTAACCTGTGTGTAGTGGTTTTACATGGCCTCACAGCTGTCATTCAGTATGCACCCTCTGTATGTCTGGACATCATGAGCATGACCCCTGTATGTGTGGGCTACTATGTTCTATCCATAATATCACGCACTTGTGTGGCATGTGTATGTAATGCTCAGTACATGCCAGATATGCTGCTCATTCAGCCTATCATGTGACAACTGTAATATATGGAGACGCTCCCTGGTGCTGACTAGTACTTCCCCAATGCATCTGTAGTGCTGCCTATGTGGGTTGTAGGTGACCTCCCTGCTGAATGCGATATTAAGGGTGTATGTGATGTCTACCTTCCCTCTCAATGCCTGTTCCATGCTACAGAACATATTATACTATCAGCTGTCCTGTGATTACACACATGACAGGTATTCCTGGTGTGTAATGTGGCAGTCCATGTCCATGTACTGCATGGTCCTAAAGGGAAGTACAGCTGTATGAACACCCCACAATCTCACATGTGCATACATGGCCACCCACACAAACACACACATGCATCCTACATGCATCAACCTCCCTTCTCTTCACCAGAGTGACCTTACAGATAAACTAACTAACCACCAGGATGCATGCAAACACACACTCACACACACACACACACACACACACACACACACACACACACACACACACACACACACACACACACATACAGGTGAGGTTGCACAATGATAGTACACACAGTTCTCCTATTACCCACCTGTCAACATGCAGAACATATGGTACAGAACAGCATGCAGTTCTGCTATAGTCAATCCATGCTAGTAACAGTATACATGTGTGTGATGCATGTGCTGCGTCACTAGGTGATGCCCCTTCCCCTGGATACCACTGCACCCATGTACACAGTACTGCTGTGCACCTGTTCTGTACCCTGCCATATACTGTGAACCACACTTCACATGTGTACAACCCACTGTGGAATGTGTAGTACTGTGTCAGTTATGTCAGCTTTAATGCTCACAGCCCCTATGTTTTTCGGCAAAACATACCTGGGATGATATGTGGACAGTTGTCATTTGTGAATGCCTGATGCCTGATTTACACCTCTCAACATCAGCGGACCATGTATGACCAATCCAATACTCTTACACTAACAACCATCATAGCATACAGTGGCTATGGGGGGTGTACACACCCTTCCTGATATGACGCACCCAACCGTGATCTGCATTGGGACCACATCACTGCACATCTTAACAGTACATTTGCCCGATATGTGACATATTTCCTGTACTCTCCCATGCAGTGTCTACGGAATGTGTTAGCTGTGTGGATGCTGACTGCAATGCATACACTCTTTGTGGACATATGTGTGCTATGATGGTTTGACACATCTCTTGTTGTGTGCAGTACAGCAGCCACTACTCCTGGCATCTGCAATTGCCAGTGTATGTTTAATCTGCTCTACACATGTCCCTTTACTCTGCATGATTGCAAGGTCTACTCATGTGCACATCCCTTGGTGTTCACACACTGCCATCACAATTGCTGTGGGGGTTGGGTTACATCTGCCACAGGTCCTGAACCGATGTGCAGATATTGTCATTCTTAGCATCCTTAAGATCCCTGCTGCAATGCACTGGTGCATCATGCTGACACTCCTCCCCCCTTCTTTAGCCTTTTTGCAGATGCATGACAAGTAAGCCCTACACATGTGTGTCACTTTGCAGTGTCCCATACACTGAACACCACATGTTACAGCCTAGTCCCAGCTGATAATGTGGACTCCTGCAATGCCTTATGCCATAGTGTATCCCTGCACCAGTTGCCATTGTCCTCCAGGTATATACACTGGTGTTGCACTGTATATGGGTGTTGTTCCGAACATGTCCCTATTGTAGGCCATGTCATCCATCATTATATTACTCCCTGTGGACACATTCTGCAATGACAGGATGTTAGTTATCATGCAGGTGTCTGACATACCCTTCCAGTACCCCATCATAGTCACCCCTGTGATACCATGCATTTCACAGCAACAATACGTTTACATGTACAGCATGCATTCAGGGTAGGTGTGTTAGATGTCTGTATGGAATATACCATCACCATTACATGCCCGGTGTGTTGCCAAGCATCTACATAAACCATACTTACCAGCTACAGGCTGCTGCCTTGGTGTTATCCCGGAGGGACCTACATAAGAGGGCGAGAGATGTAATGTAAGTGGCCACACCTGTGGCAGTGCTACAGGTTGAGTGCAGTATTACAATATATCAATGGTACATTTCCACAATACTACCACATCTGGACATCTGTTTATCACTACTCTGCAGCAACACACTATATCTATGACATGTCAGATATGCATGATCTACCTGTACCGATGTGGATGTATACACAACAGTGGCCTACTGATGTGCCCTGTGTCCTTACCAGCAAGCTTCTCGGCTGGTGTGTGGGTGCCACCTACATGCTCAAAGGTGTCCAGCAGTTGGTGGCTGGCTGGACGGGCAGGTGCCACGAGGCTGGCCAGGTGCTCCTCCACACGTGTCGGGGGGATGGATGGCATGGCCGCCCTGTTCATAGGTTCATAGGTTCATACTAGGCTATCTGCCCTAGGGCATTTATAAGCCTAGCCAGAGTGTGTTTTGCTTTCGCCACCCATTTTAAATTAATTTTGCTATGCCCTTTTTCAAGGTTAGTATACTGTGCCTCTGCCTAACAGTGACACAGCAGTGATACCTGGGGTAAATCTATGATCTCCCATCCATTCATCAAGATTCCTCTTGAAGAGAGTCAATGAGGGACTCTGCCTAACCTGGACTGGGATTTTATTCCAGAGTGAAGGGAGCCTCTGAGTTAAGAATCTGTCCCTCCAGCATGTCCTATTTATTTCAGTGCTGAGGTTCAAGTCTCTTGAGTGTGTAGCTTGATGGGATTTGGATTTTCTGAGGTGCAGCATGTCCATTAATTTTGGGTTGGATATGGCTTTATACGTCAGGCACAGATCACCTCTGAGCAGGCGGTATGTCACTGAGTAGAGATGGAGTTTCTTTAATCAGGCAGAATATGGCATCTGTTTGAGCCCTTTGATCCTCTTGGTGAGGTACTTTTGGGGTCTTTCCAGTTGCTGCAGGTGTCTGGTAAGGTACATCCCAAAAGGGGCATTGTACTCAATTATGGGCCTGATGAGGGATGAGTAAAGAGGCACGATGACCTCCCCTGATCTAGATGTGAATCCCTTCATGATTAGGTGGGCTATATAAAATGTTTTTCTAACCACTTTGGCCACGTGGTTGTCAAATGAGAGATTGCTATCAACTTGGGTTCCCAGGTCCCTAATTACTTCTTCTGTACTTAATGGATTACCACCTATGTGGTAATTTGTGGGCACTTTGTTTTGCCAAAGGGGATGACTATACACTTTTGGCATTTAGCTTGAGGCCATGGTTCTGGCACCAGTTGTCTGTTTCTATGAGGCCCTTTTGGAGGATGCTTGTGTCGGCTGGAGAGTCGATTATGGTGCCCAGTTTGCAGTCATCTGCGAACTTGGTCAGCCACAGTCCTTCTGTGTTGGCCTGTACCTCCAAGAAATATATACCGAACAAGAGAGGTCCCAGGACTGAGCCTTGTGGGACGCCACTTGTAACTGGTTTGGAGTCTGACATGGCTCCAGCAATTCTAACCATGTGGGTTCTGTCCTTGAGCCAGTTTGCAACCCTTCTAGTGACATAGGGATTTATATTTAAGCTGGTGAGCTTATCTATAATGCCCGAGTGGGGTATTGCATCGAAGGCTTTTGCGAGGTCCAGGTAGGCTGTGTGGACCACCTTCCCCTCGTCAATGGCCTTGGTGACTGTTTCAAAGAAATCGACCAGGTTTAAGAGGCAGGGTCTGCCCTTAACAAAGCCGAACTGCATAGGATCCAGTGTCTGTAGGTCCCCAATATCTTTATTTATGAGGTTCATGATGATCCTTTCCATAGCTTTGCAGACCAAGCTAGTCAGGCTTATGGGGCGATAGTTTCCAGGATCCGTTGAGGCACCACCTTTGTGGAGAGGGACCACTGTTGCTGTACGCCACTCTTTGGGTACATATCCTGTAGTAAGGCTGAGATTGAACAGCAGTTTTATGTTTGGGTTTAGCTCTTCTTGGAGTTCATGTAGGACGCAGCCCGGGACACCGTCTGGTCCCATTGGTGAGGTGATCCCCCTGGACTGCAGCAGCATGGTGACAGGCATTGCGAAGCAGGTCAGTACAATGATGCCGGACCTGCTTGTAACTGCGGTTGTGCAGTCTGACATCATTGACCCTGTAGACTAAGTCATTCCACAGGGTGGTCCACTCCTGCTGACCATGGGCAGCTCTGCCAAACAGCACAGGGTAGTGCTGGATTAGGTATGTGATCAGCACTTCATATTCGGCTGCTGAATAAGTTGGCAGAAGTGCATGGGACATCTTGGCTGAAAGACATAAAGATGGAAACAGGTCTGAGCAACTTATACAGCAAGGTTACCACAGTTCTTAATACACATCTCTGTCACCCTCCCAACCATATCAGCTACAACAAACTGTACAGACAACTCATTAGGTATGGCTACAGCTTACCTACCAGTAGGACAGATATTGTATTGTACCACACTTTCAGCTATGTGATTGTAGCCATGTTCCCTGTGTGGACACTATCATTGCTGGCCTGTTACAGACTATTCACCTGCATGCCATTGTCAGGGCCACTATGGTTCCATATATGCCTGTGGTATGGCTGCTTTGTGATTGCTGCACATCTGACATTCTGTGTTATTGGGGTTATCTATGCATGCTGTTGGACATGTTCTGGTAATGTGTAGACTATTACTACCAACATATGTTCTATAACAGTGACACAATAAAATGTATATGTACTATTGGCCAGCAGAACTACCTCTCCAAACCCATCTGCCCATGTTACCTGGCCACATCACATGTGTGTCCCACACTGGGGCCTCCTCATGTACTGGTTCAGCAATACCATCAGGTGGAACCAACCCAGGGGATGGTGCCCCACTGGGGGCACACACAGACATGTTCCTGTCCCCTGAGGTCAGGTCCAAGGTCTGTTCCATAACGGGCTCCACAGACACATGTGGGATGTGCTACATCACTCTGTGGCACCCAGTACACATTCACAAGGTCGACATGCTCCTCCAGTTCAGCCTTGAGGCCAACCACCTTCAGGACATGTTGTGAGTAGCAGTGGGTGAGAGGCTTGTTCCCATTATGTCCATATTGGGGCCCATGGAGCTTCCACATCACAGACCACACACACCATCCAGGGTGTTTACCCACCAGATGTGTCACATACCACCCCTGTAGACTGTCCTCTATATCTACCAACCTTGACCACCTCCACAACTATTCCTGCCATACTTCCCCATATTCCCATTCCATACTTCAGAAATGAGGACAATGTGGTCCCAACAAGGGGTTAACATGTGACATACACTTCCATGTTGCACACACTAACAGCTGTAGATATGTGTGTATTGCTATGTGTGCTGTTGCCTCGAACATAGCATGCATCACTTTGGTAGTAATATAGGAGACATGTATTTACATACATATATGTTTGTGTGTGTGTTTGTATATATGTAGACGTGCATATAGGTATCTCTCTCTGTATATATATATATATATATATATATATATATATATATATATATATACATAGCTATATGTGATGTATATATGTGCTCATATATATGTCTACACATGGGTATATGTATATTTGTGGACATACATGTCATCATCATCTTCTTTTGGCTGTTCCCATTAGGGGTCACCACAGCAGATCATCTGTTTCCATTTATTCCTGTCCTCTGCATCTTGCTCTGTCACACCAACCACCTGCATGTCTTCTCTCACCACATCCATAAACCTTATCATAGGCCTTCCTCTTTTCCTGTTACCTGGTAGCTTCATCCTTAGCATCTTTTTCCCAATATACTCAGCATCCCTCCTCAGCACAAGTCCAAACCAACATAATCTTACCTCTCTGGCTTTGTCTCCAAACCTTCCAACCTGGGCTGACCCTCTAATATACTTATTCCTAATCCTGTCCACCCTTGTCACACCCAGTGCAATTCTTAACATCTTTAACTCTGCCACATCCAGCTCTAACTCCTGCCTTTTTGCCAGTGCCACTCTCTCCAACCCATATAACATAGCTGATCTCACTACCCTCTTGTAGACCTACCCATTCACTCTTACTGGTACTCTGTCACAAATCACTCCTGACACTCTTCTCCACCCACTCCGTCCTGCCTCTTCTCTCTTCTTCACCTCTCTTTCACACTCACCATTACTCTGAACTATTGATCCCAAGTATTTAAACTCATCCATCATTGCCACCTTTACTCTTTGCATCCTCACCATTTCTGTATCCTCCCTCTCATTCACACACATATATTCTGTCTTAGTCCTGCTGACCTTCATTCCTCTTCTCTCTAGAGGATATCTCCATCTCTCCACAGTCTCCTCCACCTGTTCCCTACTCTCACTACAAATCACAATGTCATTTGCAAACATCATAGTCCAAGGGGACTCCTGTCTGATCTCGTCTGTCAACCTGTCCATCACCATTGCAAATAAGAAAGGGCTCTCAGAGCCGATCCTTGATGTAATCCCACCTCCACCTTAAACGAATCTGCCACTCCCACTGCAGACCTCACCACTGTCACACTACCCTTGTACATATCCTGTACCACTCTTACATACTCCTTTGACACTCCCGACTTCCTCATACAATACCACAACTCCTCTCTAGGCACCCTGACATATGCTTTCTCTAAGTCTACAAAAACACAATGCAACTCCTTCTGACCTTCTCTGTACTTCTCCATCAACACTCTCAGACCAAACATTGCATCTGTAGTGCTCTTTCCTGGCATGAAACCATACTGCTGATCACTAATCATCATGTCCCTTCTTAACCTAGCTTACACTACTCTTTCCCATACTGTGACTGATCAATTTAATCCCTCTGTGGTTACTACAGCTCTGCACATTACCCTTATTCTTACAAATCGGTACCAAAACACTTTTTCTCCATTCCTCAGGCATCCTCTCACTTTCCAAGATTTCATTAAACAATCTGGTTAGGAACTCCACTGCCATTTCACCTAAGCACCTCCATGCTTCCACAGGTATGTCATCTGGACCAATAGCCTTTCCATTCTTCATCCTCTTCATAGCTATCCTTATGTCCTCCTTGCTAATCCATTGCACTTCATGATTCACTATCCCCACATCATTTAACCTTCTCTCCCTCTCATTCTCTTCATTCATCAACCCCTCAAAGTAATCTTTCTATCTGCTCAACACAGTCTCCTCACTTGTGAGTATGTTTCCCTCATTATCCTTTATCACCTTTACCTGCTGAACATCTTTCCTAGCTCAGTGCCTCTGTCTAGCCAATTGGTACAGGTCCTTTTCTCCCTCCTTAGTATCCAGCCTTTCATACAACTCTTCATATGCCTTATCCTTAGATTTCGCCACCTCTCTCTTTGCCATGTACCTCATCTCCTTATACTCCTGTCTAATTTCTTCATCTCTCTGACAATCCCACTTCTTCTTTGCCAACCTCTTTCTCTGTATATTCTCCTGTACTTCCTCATTCCACCACCATGTCTCCTTGTCGTCCTTCCTCTGTCCAGATGTCATACCAAGCACTTTTCTAGCCGTCTCCCTTACTAGCTCTGCTGTAGTTACCCAGCTATTTGGTAACTCTTCACTGCCACCCAGTGCCTGTCTTAACTCTTCCCTGAACTCCACCTCACAATTATCCTTTTTCAATTTCCACCATTTGATCATTGGTGTTGTCCTTACACTCCTCCTCATCATCTTGATCACCAATGTCATCCTACAAACCACCATCCTATGCTGCCTAACTACACTTTCCCCAGTCACCACTTTACAGTCTCCAGTCTCCTTCAAACTGGCCCTCTTACATAAGATGTAATCCACCTGTGTGCATCTTCCTCCACTCTTGCATGTCACCCTATGCTCCTCCTTCTTGTTAAAATACGTAATCACCACAGCCATGTCCAACCTTTTCACAAAATCCACTACCATCTGACCTTCTGCATTCCTTTGCTTAACACCATACCTACTCATCACTTCCTCATCCCCTCTGTTCCCTTCACCAACATGCCCATTGAAATCTGCTCCAATCACCACTCTCTCACCCTTAGGTACAGTCATCACCACTTCATCCAACTCACTCCAAAATCATTCTTTCTCATCCATCGCACACCCATTTCTCCTCCCATCCACACCATGATAAAACAATTTGAACCCACCTCCTATACACCTAGCCTTACTCCCCTTCCATCTGGTCTCTTGCACACACAGTATACCAACCTTCCTTCTGTCCATCATATTGGCTAGCTCTCTCTCTATACCAATTATACTGCCAACATTCAAAGTTCTGACCTTCACTACCACAGTCTTAGCCTTTCTACTCTCTTCCTGCCTTCAGCCATGCCTTCCCCCTTTTCTCCTCCTCCAGCCAACAGTAGCCCAATTTCTGCCAGCACACTGTTGGCTAACAGTACTTGTGGCGGTCGTTGTTAATTTGTGGACATACATGTAGTTTTATATATATATATATATATATATATATATATATATATATATATATATATATATATTACTTATGTGTACATATGTACACATATGCATACATATATGTGGGGTACATTCAGACATCAGGTCCATAATCTCAAAACACCTTCCTGCATAGCTGCACTGTTCTGCCTTGCTACAACACAGACAGGTGCCACATATGGACACAGCCTGTCATTAGGGGGGTATATGTAGGACCTGATTGCAGGTAACCCTATTGCACACCTATAGCATTCCTGCATGCTACATTACAGATTAACCTGAGTATCCTGCAAGGGGTGGGCTGTGGGTCCCACATGTCCATCATAATGGCATTACTTCCACCACCAGCTATTGGCCATGTAATATACATTCTTCCCATTACACAACACACACTATGATGGTTTACATCTTGTCAGTCAGTGCTGATCTGCACAGTTGACGGCTATGGCCCACTACCCACAGAGACAGGCACAATTGTCCATAGCAGTTGTTCAGTTGAACATCATTGCATCTGATGGCACATATAAATCATTCCACATCAACTATCCCATTATTATGGACCAGGTACTACATTCAATCACATGCATATATACTTCACATACCTGTTGTGGTAATGATGTCTGTTCTGGACAGTTTGCTGGATGTTATTATAATTTTATTTTTCTTTGGCTTTGCCTTAGGCTTGTTTTTTTTTTCTTTTCTCTCTCTCTCTCTCTCTTGGTCTCTCTCCAGTAAATGGATTGAGCTGCTTTGAATAGATTGCAGCATGGTTTTCTAGGTGACAAACATGATCAGGTGATGGCCTCTGCACCAATCAGTGTCCTCCACTTGCTAACTGCATGCAGCTTGCTGTGTAGTACTTCCAATAACCACTGTCATGGCAACTATCTACTATAAATATCTACATCATGTGGACGTGGTCCCTTTACCTTTCCTGTGTGATGGACATCCTTCCTGTGTGTGGGAATCAGTGTTACAGACAGCAGGTAGCAATACCTCTTACAGGAAAACCTGCACACTCAGGCCAGCTACATATTTGTAGGAAGTTCCAGAACTACAGACAGAGTGTGAGTAGAGTTGTTGTATGCATTGTATAGAACTGGTGTTACAGAGTTTGTGTGTACATACTAGTTTACCTTGGAATGCAGTCTGTCTGCATATCTCAAAACAGTGGGCCTATCCTCTTGATGGCCAAAGGTATGCCTATTATGTTTTGTCTGTCCACCACACAGGTCTTGTATCAGATATTTCACTGGCAGTGTGTGTGTGTGATGAGTGCTATCAGTACATGGCTACATCCATTTCTGTTTTTAACTTCAAATTCCTGACTAAAGCAGTGTTGCAGACTATCCTGTAACACCAGCAACTTGCTTAGTTGTGTGGGGTCATTTACTGCACTGTTATAACTTGATATTACTTGTGAACCGCTGCTATCTCTGAAAAAACAAAAACAAAAAAATAAATCTTGCTTTTTTCTCACTTTTCTGAGATTTAAAAAAGTTCAGTTGCAGGCTTGCTGTTCCTGAACTGTTTGTAAGTTTCTGTGAGGCCATTTTTGCTTGGGCTAAAGGAAAGTCTCTCTGTTGATCAGTGGCAGTGAAAAACATTGAGCAGCTCAACTGCCCCCCGTGGGAGTGGTTACTGACTTGAAACTGTAGTTTTATTTACCAGTAGGTGTCATTTACAAAACTCCTTCATCTTCCTCTCTTAAAATCTACATGCCTCGTGGGTTTGGCATCTTTTCAGGCTTGTTGGCAGTTGGTAAAGCACCCACCAAGAGGAGAAAACGCTGAGAGAAGAAGGGAGCCACTTTTGAGATTTTAAGTATTTTTTCTCTGTTTATTTGCTAAGTTTTTCTGCATAGTTGCCTAGTTTGAGCATTTTCTGGCTTGTTAAACTTGATTTCTGCATTAGTAGCTGTATTTAGAGCACAACCAAAAGCTGTTTACTGAATTTCCTGTTTGCACTTAATTTTAAAATAGTTTTTTCTCAAAACTTGCATATTTTCTGTCTTTGACCTAGCACTCTTGTGTGGGGTCATTTACTGCACTGTTATAACTTGATATTACTTGTGAACCTCTGCTATCTCTGAAAAAAAAACAAGAAATAAAATCTTGCTTTTTTCCCCACTTTTCTGAGATTTAAAAAAGTTCAGTTACAGGCTTGCTGTTCCTGAACTGTTTGTAAGTTTCTGTGAGGCCATTTTTGCTTGGGCTAAGGGGAAAGTCTCTCTGTTGATCAGTGGCAGTGAAAAACATTGAGCAGCTTCCCTGCGCCCCATGGGAGTGGTTACTGACTTGAAACTGTAGTTTTATTGACCAGTAGAGGTCATTTCCAAAACTCCTTCATCTTCCTCTCTTAAAACTTAGTTGCCTCATGGGTTTGGCATCTTTTCAGGCTTGTTGGCTGTTGGTGAAGCATGCACAAAGAGGAGAAAATGCTGATAGAAGAAGGGAGCCACTTTTGAGATTTTAAGTATTTTTTCTCTGTTTATTTGCTAAGTTTTTCTGCATAGTTGCCTAGTTTGAGCATTTTCTGGCTTGTTAAACTTGATTTCTGCATTAGTAGCTGTATTTAGAGCACAACCAAAAGCTGGTTACTGAATTTCCTGTTTGCACTTAAATTTAAAATCGTTTTTTCTCAAAACTTGCATATTTTCTGTCTTTGACCTAGCACTCTTGTGTGGGGTCATTTACTGCACTGTTATAACTTGATATTACTTGTGAACCTCTGCTATCTCTGATAAAACAAAACAAAAAAATCTTGCTTTTTTCCCACTTTTCTGAGATTTAAAAAAGTTCAGTTACAGGTTTGCTGTTCCTGAACTGTTTGTAAGTTTCTGTGAGGCCATTTTTGCTTGGGCTAAGGGAAAGTCTCTCTGTTGATCAGTGGCAGTGAAAAACATTGAGCAGCTCCCCTGCCCCCGTGGGAGTGGTTACTGACTTGAAACTGTAGTTTTATTGACCAGTAGGGGTCATTTCCAAAACTCCTTCATCTTCCTCTCTTAAAACTTAGTTGCCTCATGGGTTTGGTGTCTTTTCAGGCTTGTTGGCTGTTGGTGAAGCACCCACCAAGAGGAGAAAACGCTGAGAGAAGAAGGGAGCCATTTTTGAGATTTTAAGTATTTTTTCTCTGTTTATTTGCTAAGTTTTTCTGCATAGTTGCCTAGTTTGAGCATTTTCTGGCTTGTTAAACTTGATTTCTGCATTAGTAGCTGTATTTAGAGCACAACCAAAAGCTGTTTACTGAATTTCCTGTTTGCACTTAATTTTAAAATCGTTTTTTATCAAAACTTGCATATTTTCTGTCTTTGACCTAACACTCTTGTGTGGGGTCATTTACTGCACTGTTATAACTTGATATTAAATGTGAACCTCTGCTATCTCTGAAAAAACAAAAACAAAAAAAATCTTGCTTTTTTCCCACTTTTCTGAGATTTAAAAAAGTTCAGTTACAGGCTTGCTGTTCCTGAACTGTTTGTAAGTTTCTGTGAGGCCATTTTTGCTTGGGCTAAGGAAAAGTCTCTCTGTTGATCAGTGGCAGTGAAAAACATTGAGCAGCTCCCCTGCCCCCGTGGGAGTGGTTACTGACTTGAAACTGTAGTTTTATTGACCAGTAGGGGTCATTTCCAAAACTCCTTCATCTTCCTCTCTTAAAACCTAATTGCCTCATGGGTTTGGCATCTTTTCAGGCTTGTTGGCTGTAGGTGAAGCACCCACCAAGAGGAGAAAATGCTGAGAGAAGAAGGATGCCACTTTTGAGATTTTAAGTATTTTTTCTCTGTTTATTTGCTAAGTTTTTCTGCATAGTTGCCTAATTTGAGGCTTTTCTGGCTTGTTAAACTTGATTTCTGCATTAGTAGCTGTATTTAGAGCACAACCAAAAGCTGTTTACTGAATTTCCTGTTTGCACTTAATTTTAAAATCGTTTTTTCTCAAAACTTGCATATTTTCTGTCTTTGACCTAGCACTCTATTGTGGGGTCATTTATTGCACTGTTATAACTTGATATTACTTGTGAACCTCTGCTATCTCTGAAAAAACAAAAACAAAACAAAAATTCTTGCTTTTTTCCCACTTTTCTGAGATTTAAAAAAGTTCATTTACAGGCTTGCTGTTCCTGAACTGTTTGTAAGTTTCTGTGAGGCCATTTTTGCTTGGGCTAAAGGAAAGTCTCTCTGTTGATCAGTGGCAGTGAAAAACATTGAGCAGCTCCCCTGCCCCCCATGAGAGTGGTTACTGACTTCAAACTGTAGTTTTATTGGCCGTATTGGGTCAATTCCTGGTTCTTTCCAGCCCCTGCTATCAAGCACGCTTTAGCGCGATTTAGCGTGGAGTTGCCACTAGAGCAGCATCGGGAACCGCCAGTTTAACAAGGTTAAACTTTTTCTGGCTCCATAAAGTCTGTTCTTCATTTTTCCCTTAGAACTGCTCTACTAGTAATCTAAACAGTATATCCCTTAACTAAAAAGCGCACCACTTGTTCCTAAAAAGCTTTTTTTTTTTTTTTCCCCAAAAAAAAAAAAAAAAAAAAAAGCTCAGCACTTGTCTTAAAAGCATCTTCTTTTCAGGCTTAGCACTTCTGTATTATACAAAGTCCCTCACTAGTGAACCCCCCCCCCCCAGGAGTACCCACTTCCTTACTAAGTCCTCTCTCATTCAGTTACACCCCAAACTTCTTAATTTCTCTAGCATGTCGAAGGGCCAGATGCTGGCGTCCTCACCTGTCCAGTTGGTGAATCTGGAAATATTGAGGCAATGTTACAATTGCCTCATGTACACAGACAACCCTCTCCTCCTCCCACATAACACAAATACTTGCGAGAGATGCAGCTATTTAGCCAAACTGGAGGCTGAGCTCTCTCAACTCAGGACTGGCAAGACCAGACAGGAGGAGAAGGCAACTACACACACCATAAAACCAGTCTCACATAAAGCTATCACAACAATGAATCAAACACATAAACACACAAAGACATACTCGGAGGCTCTGAGCAAAAATTTACCTAAACAGCAGAGGCCTCCAAAGCAGACACCCAAGCAACCGCCACCTCATGACACACCACAGGCAACACATAAAACACAAAATCAGTGTGCAAAGCAGTCACAGCCCTTAAGGCCAAATACAACACCAAACATACTTGTCATAGGTGACTCCATAGTCAGACACACTGACGTCCCACTCACCAGGCTGAACAAGGAGAGGGTCACAGTAAGCTGCCTATCGGGCGCTAGAATCCGCCACATAACACAAGCACTCGGGTCACTCCACAGCAACTACAAATATGACACAGTCATTGTCCATGCTGGTGTGAACGACCTGAGACATACCTCCCTGGACTACATGAAAAGAGACATAGAGGAGCTCTCTGATTATGTAGCCCAGGCAGGTATGACCCTGACCCTGAGCAGCATCCTTCCTTCACCAAGAATGATGCCACAACATAGAGACAACATGATCAGCTTTAACAATTGGCTTAATTTCTTGTGTCATTCAAAGGGGATCCAGTGTCTGTCTGCCTGGGA
>NC_056745.1:306196641-306289141 GCF_019279795.1 Protopterus annectens | reverse complement strand
ACAACATGGGGGTGTAGATAGGACATACTTGGCTTATTACTCTCCTAACAGTTTCAGGAGTTGCTACAGTGACAGGTTTGTTCTCATAGATGTTTGACAATCATTTGTATTCTGTGTTTGCTGGCTAAACATCTGGGATCATCCCACAGACTTTCAAGGGGGACCGGGGGGGGCGGGGGCAGGCAGCAGACATGGGCCCATATACTGGACATTCTGGTCTTATCTGTACAATTGTGGGGTATGATTCTGTATGCAGCCTACTTCCACTCCCAGGATTCAGACCATAGCTGTGCCTGATACAACTTAAAGACTGTCCATCTGAGTTGTGTGTGATATATACTTATCGCAGTATATCTCCTATCTGCTGTCTGTCTTATAATTCTCCTGTGCTTTGGCATTCTGACCTTGTATTACAACACTCTTATGCAGATTTCCTAGACAGTTATATTTTGTAGGACAGTGTGGGCAACAGTGATGAGTAATACCTCATTATTCAGAGCAACTGCATCAGTCTCAATGCCATACAATACCAGTGCATACAGTACCAGTACAGGGTAACAGTCTTGTATTTCTAGGCACAGTGTTGGTATCTGACAGACCTGTGGGAGACATGTTTGTTAGCACTACCTGAATGTTGCCACACACAGTACCAGATTACACTTTACTATTATGCACATACATCTCACTCTGTTACTGTACACACTCTGGCCACAGCTTGACAACATGGGGGTGTAAATGGGACATACGTGGCTTTTTACTCTCATAAGGTTTTGGGGAGTTGCTGGTGTGCCAGCTTTGTTCTCATAGATGTGTGTCAATCAGTTGTATTTCCTGTTTGCTGCCTATATGTCTGGGATAATCCCACTGATTTCACATGGGGACAGGTTGACAGGTGCCAGATATGGGCCACTTTACTGGACATTCTGGACATATCTGTACAGTTGTGGGGTATGATTCTGTATGCAGACTACTCCCACTTCCAGGATTTGAACCATAGCTGTGTGTGCTAAAAATGCAACAGTTTACATCTCAGTTGCATGTGCTATTCGGGTTTTGTTGTCGACCTTTCCCTGTTTTCTGTCTCTGTGTCTCTCAGTTGTACTAAATGGCCTCTGGGGATTACACCAGTCATATGCAGGCATTCCTACACATTCTATTTATGGTGCACAGTGTGGGTAACAGTGCTTAATACAACAGTACTATTATGTGATTGCAAATCTACATTACCATATGATTCCAGAGTATACACATGCAGTCCAGCAGTTAAAACTTTATTGTCAAGCTATTATGCTTTATTTACATACAAACTATATGATAATCTTCCTGCCATATTCTCCAGTGTATGCCGAACTTGCCTTGAACAATACAGGTTTTATACAGGCAACTAATTTACTAATACTTTTAGTTTTATTTCCTATGACAGTAAATGCATGAGTATTACTGACCTGCCTCACATCGCAACCTTGACAGGTGACTTACATGGGCCACCTGGTTCACAGCCGGCTCCATTGCAGCTGTGGGGACATAAGAGGAATATTTAGCCATACCTATCCATGATATACATGAGCTGGCAATTATTACACACATAGTGGGGTGATACCTACACATAACTGGGACATCCCCTGCCATTCTAGCCTCTTGGATCCACTGCTCCAAGAGGTCCCCCTTATGCCACTTCAGGTCAGCATAGTGATGCCTGAACTGCTCACCAGTTCGGGGTATGCCAGTGGAACTTGTGAGGTCACTGGCGAGATGGTCCCATGCTTCTGCCTTATATTGGGAACCATGGCAGCAGTCTCTGCTCATGGTCTTTGACAAGGGGTCCTGCCATGACTCTGGACTCCTGGATGCACCAGCATTGCGCCCAAAAGTGCACACCTTCTTCCCTTCCTGACATGGTGCCTGCAAGGGGAAGCTACAACCAGTTATGAGATGTATTCCCACCTGTTGGGTTTAAGAAGGGCCAATTTCCTGCTCTTTTCCATGATTGGCCAGTTTTGCAAAAGCTAAGCTATGGGCAAACCTGCTTACCTAAGGTTGGCATTGTTTAAAGGGGTATACCATTGGGAAAACTGAGTTAGCTGGTCTACATATTGCTTACACCTCCTAAGCTGGCCTGTGCAATGCTTAGCATGGCTTACATTCGACTTTGCATTATATTTTCTTTTTGGCATTGATTTCTTATTCATTACATCTTATATGTATGCCTGATATCCACGATTCTTGTGTATGTACACTGTATGGGGTCCTTGTGTTTTATTGGGACTTCAACATTCTATTACAATTGCACCTCACTTCTGGGCTTACTTCTGTACTCCAGTTCACATATTTATGTTATGTAGTTGGTTATGGAACATATGACTGCTTACTGATTCCTTTCACATGTTCAGTTTGATTGTACTATAGTGAGAACTTGTTTGGTGATACCTCATTCTTTTTTTACTGTTGTGATGGCTTGGTGATTAACTACTGTGACTAGAGTGTATATGGTCCTGGGTTCAAGACCTGTAAGGCTATTTATTTTGTTGCTGGGCAGAACAAGGGCTATTGGATACAAAGTGATTAAGGCACTTTTGAGCAGTTGTAAGTGGGTTTGCGTGAGGGTAAGCAAAATGCTAACCTCTAGTTAAATATTCTTACAGAGAGTTAGCTTCAATATTGCTTAACCTGTGTGCACATTGCTTACCTCTATGCAAATGGGCTTAAATGTGCTTACTACTGCTTAAATATGCTTACTACTGCTTATTGGTGCTTACACTTGCTTACTAGTGCTTATTCCCGCTTACAACTGAAGTGATTTAGACAGTAATGTCTAATGGTTTTTGGGAAGGTGGGGGATTTGGAAGCTGTATGGAGTTGTCATTCATTGCACATTTTACCTTCCTTTTGTATCCATGATTCCTGTGTACATATACTGTATGGGGCACATGTGCTTATCTGGGGACTTTGCAACATTATGACACTGACACCTCACATGTGCATTTAATACAGTACTCCAGTTCACATTTAAATGTTATTTAGTGGGCTATACAGCATAAAAATGTTCATAAACTGATTTCACATGGAAAATGGAATGTGCTGCAGTGGGACTCAAAGCAGGAGTGCCTGCTCATAAGGCGAATGCTCTGCTCACTGCACTATTGCTATAATGCTTCATTTGCATATATCTTCCTTGTTATCCTCTTCAACCATTTAAGCTGCATTAACCGTAGCTAAGCGATGGGCACACCCGTGCACCTATGTTAGCTTTACTCTGAGTTTTAATAAAAAAAAGGGGTTGTTCATTTTATTTGTATTTACTTGCTGTTGTACATGAGGGGGAATGTTGGTGGGAATATGCAAAGACCTATGAGCAGTCTCGCTCATTTCTTAAGCCTTTCTGCTGTTCTGCATTGCTGGGGCATGTATATTCTGAGAGCTCTGTTCTCAGACACACCCGCTGCACTCTTACACACTCCATGTAGAATTAGGAGCTCAGGCAGCGCACCTCATTAATATGGATGGCACGCTGCTGTCCTGTTCCTAAATGGATGCTTCCGTGCAGGACTAAGCTAGTCCTGCATGGAAGATTAGTAAATCCGTGGGTGAGTCTGTTAACCACGGAGCAAACACATGGTTCCATATCTAATTATACAGGGTCTTCTTAAAAAATGCTTAATGTTTCAGAGCATATTATCAAACCAAGGAGTTTATTCCACATGAATGAGATAGATTTAGTTAAGTATGAACACTGGGATTTCATTTTGTTCACTTTCATACAAAACATAAGATTAAGATGTTATGAATCAGAGTACTTGAGTAAGATTCACAGCTTAAAGCTAATAGTTCATTCAAAGAAGCCTTATTATTAATTTTACATAATGTATCTGTACTGCCGTATAAATAAATTAAGGTGCTTACATCTTTCCATTTAATATAAATCAGAGATAACTTTTATTCTTTTGTAAATTTCCTTTGAATGACTTAAATGCTTCATTTTTCCTATTGAGTAAATGCAAAAAAAAAAAATATATACTATCTTCCACCATAGTCCTAATGTATGCCTTGTATAAATTTGCCAGGCGATTTTCTTCCCCAGATGTAATATTTTCAGTATAATTCCCATTTGTCTCATTGCTTACAGTGAGCAAGATTAGTCTGTTTATCAAATGAAAACTTTGAAGATATGATGATCCCCAGATTCTTGAATCCATTTACTTCAGCCAAGATATCCGACTATAAAAAGTTGAATTTTTGTTAAACTGTAATCCTGATAATTGGCCCAGCTAATCATTTCATTTAAATTCTTATTCATATGTTCAAATATTTTGTTATGCTGTTTGTATAATTATTTGGAAAATAAATGTTTTATCTTTTTTTAAACAACAAATTTTATTATTTAACTTTGAATGCACGTGACTAATGCTTAATTTGTTGGCTTAAGGGTTTATGCTTGTTATCTGTGCCAAACTGAGGTGTCCATCACTGCCAGGGTGATTGCTTAGGGTTAATAGCAACTATCTGAATATTTAAAAGCTGGCTTATTTTAAGGGTACTCAGATGTGCTCTTATTTTGGTTGACTGGTTGAATCAGCTAGATGGTAATAGCTAACTGTGAACCTAAGAAGGATGGAGTTTGTGCTAGAGAGTCACCATTTACTCCACCATTCTGAAAATGTCATGTGAGGAGGGTGTTTACAACATAATTCTGATGAAATTTTTATTACTGTTGCTAAGGTTATATTGTAAGCTCTGGGCTCATTCTGAGGTTGGTGAATTCTGAGAGAACAATGGATTATAACTCTGATCTGTAGTATTTAGTATAAAGCTTATTTGGGTGTGTCAGGTGGTGGCTATTGCCCAAAGTAGCAATGCACATGTTCAAATTTACATTATACCCATAAGACCAGCTCCCATTTTGTACTGTTTGGTACCAGAGAGGGGAATAAAACTGCATACTGATGGTCCTGAACCATATCAATTACTGATGGCAGAGGTATTGGAATTAGAACCCCATACTTTATTTATGTTGCTTATTAACTGGTGGTGGCAGTGGAATACTATGTCTTTATGTTACGCTTGCCATCAGCGACTGTTGACTATTATAAGGAAAAGACTGCCCTTTTTGAGTATTTTAACTCTTTAAAATCTAACCTGAGCAGAATTTCACACCTCCTGACACCTGAAGAGTTCCTGTCTGGACAGCCTTCACCTGAGCTTAAATTCTGAGAAAGCACTTTTTCAACCTAGCAGTAAAAAAAAAAAACTGTATATATACACACATATATATATATATATATATATATATATATATATACACATATATATATATATATATATATATATATATATATATATATATATATATACATATATATATATATATATATATATATATACACCTCAAAAATAATAAAAGTTACTAAAAAGTTAAAATATGAAAGTTATTCAGAACACACTCTTCTTTACAATGGTTGTATTATTATGCCAGCCAGATATTATAAAACATTTATATTAACAAGTAATTGGCTAATATATACATTTACTTATTATAATTATGCTAACAAGTATTAATATGTGTGTAACAATAGTGGACAGACCCCAATTATCTGTATGATTTTTGTTTAGGCATATGTGATCTTCATTTGGCTGCAAACTAGATTTGCAGACGGTATTCCATTTTTGAGATATTTGCATAATTATAAATCATATGCATTTCTGAATATGTACTGGACAAGTAAATATAAATATCTGCCATGCAGCGATGGTTAGTCATCAACAAACAGTGCAAAGTTTTTTAAGAATTGAGTATATCTTCATCTGATACCATGGAGTCCCATTTAAATACCCTCTTGATATAATTATGACACTATACCATACATTCATAAAATATACTGGAAAAAATCATAATTATTTTGTTACCAAGTAACCCAATCAACTGTGGAGTCCACTCTTTGGATTTTTGGGGGTGTGAAATACTGAGTCACAATCCATCCAAGTGCATAGTGCCAGAAAGATGTGCAAATATACAATAATTATGCTAATATATATGTTTTATTACTGAACTAGTCTGAATATCTGCTAAATGGTAATGTGCAGACAGTTGGTATCAGTGATAATTTTTGAAGCATTATGTTAGCTTTCATTTGATAATGTGAAGTACCAAATAATTACCTTACAGTTCAAATTATTAATATAATTATTGACATATACCATGCATTTATAATTTTCCAGCACAAAAATACATAATTTTTGTGTTACCAAGCCATGCATGACCTCTGTGGTGACTGGACATGTGAAATACTTAATTACAATCTGTCCAAATGCACAATACCAGAGATATGTACAGAAATCTTATAATTATGCTCACATGCATATTTTATTATTAAATAAGTTTGAATATCTACTGAATGGTAGTACACAGTCAACTGCTATCAATGGCAGCTTTTGGAGCATTATGTAAACTTTCATTTGACACCATAAAATACCATGTAATTACCTTATCTTTCATATTACTAATACAATTATTGACACATACCATATAGTTATAATGTTTCCAGCCAAAAAAACACATAATGTTTGTGTTATCAAGTACCCCATTCATCTGAGGAGCCATTCATGACTTGTGTTGTGACTGGATATGTGAAGTACTGAATCACAATCCTTTCAAGTGTACACTCCCAAAGGTATGTACAGAAATATGACAATTATGATCATATGTATATTTTATTACTGAACAAGCTTGACTATATGCCAAATGATCACACACAGAGGCACCTTTTGCAGCATTATATAAGCTTTCATTTGATACCATGAAGTACCATGTAATCACATCATGGCTCAAGTTATTAATATAACTATTGACATATGCCATTCATTCATAATATCTCTGGCACAAAAACACACAATTTTTGTGTTATCAAGAGCCCCTACTCATCTGAGGAGCCATATGTGACATCTCTGCTGACTGGGCATGTGGAATATTGTTCATCTAAGTGGATAATGCCTATGATATTTATAGATATATGATATTTATGCACATTGCATTACTGGACAATTATACATAACTGCAAATTGGTAGTAGGCAGGGATCAGTGACAATGTTTGCAGCACTATGTTATCTTTCTTTTTATAAAACAAAAAGCAATATATACATCATTTTGTTCAAGTTACTAACATATATATTAATGTGGTACATTCATAATTTGGTATAAAAGAAATCTCACTTTACACATGCTGACCACTGTATTTGGGTCATCAGACATTTCTGATTGTGTCCTGAGCTGTTCTGTGAAATGCTGTTCAACTATTCTACTGTATGGGCATTGCCTGAGACACTTTAGATAAAATATGGAAATATGTACAGATATTATATTTATTTCTAAACATCTGAAGGTATCTGAAAAGCAGTGCTAGTAAGATACCAAGTAGCAGTACAATGATTTTTCAGCATGGTTTATAGCTTTATTTCATAACATGACGTATTATATAGAAACCTAATAGTTGATGTTATTAATATAATTATTAATATGCAACACATGCTTGTAATATTTCAGAAAAATAACATATACTCAGTAATGCATTATAGAGTTCTACATGGTTTAAAACAGGAATTAGCTTCACCATTGGGCACGTTTTTCTATCACAGCCCAATCTCTGACTTCATTCCAGCAGAATGGAAAACAGCTACAATTAACCCTTTGCACAAAGGGGTGCATCCATAGACCCCGGGAACTATAGATCCATTAGCCTAACCAGCCTTATCTGCAAGGTCAAGGAATAAATCATTATGGACCTTATTAACAAAGATATAGGAAATCTCCTAGTATTCTACCCCACCCAGTTTGGCTTTGCCAGGGGGGAGATTATGCCTGTTAAACTTGGTGGACTTCTTTAAGAGAATCACCAAAGCCCTAGACAAGGGCAAATATGTGCATACGGCCTACCTAGAATTAGCCAAGGCCTTTGACATAATCTTCCACTCAGGCATTATTGATAAACTCCCCAGCTGGGTATCAACCCATATATTGTCAGGCAGGTTGCAAGCTGCTCACTGATAGAAATTATACAGTCACAATAGATGATTCCAACTCATCCAGCAGACCCATAACCAGTGGTGTTCCACAGGGACCAGTTCTGGGACCCCTACTGTTTGGAATCTACTTTTCTAAAGTACAGGCTAAAACTAGAGGACTGTGGCTGACAAAGCTTGCTGATGACTACAAATTGGGAGAAATCACTGAAGCCCCTAGTGATGTCAACATCCTACAAGAAGGTCTTGCATAGACTAATGACTGGTGCCAAAGTCATGGACTTAAACTTAATGCAAAAACGTATTATCATCCCCTTCAGCAAGGATAATGTTCCTGCAAACTAACACATCAATAGCAATACCCTAAGCACACACTCAGTGGTGACAGATCTGGGCTCACAGGTCAACAGCAACCTTAACTTCGATCACCATGTCTCCACAGTGGTAAGAAGGGCATTTTATATTGCTCATCTCATAAGTAAAGGCGTTGCCTCCAGAAAAAAGAGGTTATAACTCTCCTGTACTCTTCCCTCATCAGGCCAATAATAGAGTACAACAGTCCCTTTGGTATGTTCCTTTCCAAACCTGCAGCTATTGGAGAGACCACAAAGATTCCTTACAAACAAAATTCAGGGTCTTCAAGATCTGTCTTATGTGGACAGACTGAAATCATTGTCACTTTACTCTGTGTCTAACAGACTGCTCAGAGGTGACCTGTCCCATGCATATAGAGCAATCTCTGACCCAGCTTTAATGGAAATGCTGTACATTCACAAGTCAAATAGCACATGGGTCACTCACTCAAAAACCTTAACCTGGTATGTGATATCAAGAGAACTTGCTGGAGAGACAGATTTGGCTCACACAGGTTGCCCCACCTTTGGAACAAGCTTTCTATTCATGTTAAACAAAGCTGCACATTGGCCCTATTTAAATGTAATTTGGAAGACTGGATGGGTAACTGGAAATTCACCTGGGGGTTCCACTTGTGTCCCTCTTGGACAGTGACAATAGGTGCTGATTTTAGTGTCTGCTTGGATCAGACTCCCTTGGGAACACGGGTTGAACTTGGCTAGGCTTATAAGAGCCCTGGGGCTGTTAGCCTACTAACCTCCTATGATCCTATGTACATAGAACAAAGTAAAAAGCGATCATTTGCATATGTGTTTTATGTGTTTTATGTGTGTGAGTGGGTCTATGTGATATAATCAAAAACCCACTTACCCGAAACACTAAATATCAAGATGACATTGCCGAAAAATCTAGTCAACAAATGCTCAGATCACTGAAAAGGAACTCCAGGAAATGAACCACTTGGCCACCATGGTGAACTTTGACCCTTCCCCCCTGTAGTATAATCTTGGAGTTGGTATATTTTAGCTGGGTCCTGTGAGTGAGTTTTATTTACTTTATTTTTTGTTTTGTGGAGCTGAGCAAGTGGTTCATTTCCTGGAGTTCTGATCATTTTAAATTAACTAAAGCTTTAGTAATATGTAATGCTCCAATTCCTCAGGTTATTCCTAAATCACAATATTACCTTATTTGGAATATTTTAGAAATAGCTTGAAAAGTGGTCACTAAAAATTGAAAGTATTTAAATACTCCCTCAATGGGTGAAGTTATAAATATTGCAAAGACTGTTTTTTATAATGAATTACATGTTACAAGGATGAGAAATAGTAAGAATAATTCTATGTGAAATAGTTGGCTGAAAGTAGAAAGTTTACTAGAAAAATATTAACTAAATGTTGATCCTTCTCTTAATTTAAACAGTAGAATAATTTTCTTTTTATATGTTAAAATGATTGAATGTGGACTATTATAAATAGTTACTTTATGTGGATTTTATATGTCATGTTTTTTGTAATTGATTATATTTTTGAAATTCTAAAAATAAAAAAGACTTATCAGTGATGACTGCTGTTTTATGCTTGAGTCTGACAACTTGATTTGTATGTTTTCTGACAAGGGTTACCCACAACTGTTACATAAAGTGAGGAATGAGGTTTTAGGAGGTAGAAAAGATAGATTTGGCCCCTTCTAAATCTTAATCAGAATACTGCTGTCATTACAAAGTTAAAGTCACTCCCTGTCACTAGGGGGAGGATCTTTCATTTGTTTTATCCTTTAGTTTTGACACTTTTAAATATACAAAGATAGTAATATAAGCTTGGAACATTTTATTTGATCACTATATTAAGAAAAATGTGGGTGATGTACCAAATCTAGTTTATAGTAAAGTAGAAACAAAGAAATTACAGGTACAATTCAACACGTATGAAGAGGAAATTAATAGAAAATGTAGACTACAGGAATTATGTATGTAGCAACTTGTGTGTTATGTCCAGCATTTTATGCTGGAAAAACTACAAGGAGATTGATAGAGAGAAATTAGGGAACATTTGTATGATATCAAAAAGAAAAAGAAAACAAATGTTTTAACTAGATACTTACAGGCTTGCATATCATTTAAAAAGTGTATATTTTTGTTATGAATAAAAATCTTTACAGTGAAAGAGGAGGTGACATGGAGACATTATTAAAGAATAAAGAACTAGTGCGGCAGCTAAAATTAAATGCAACTGCCCCCACCAAGTATCAATGACCATATATCTTTGATAATTGCACCAACAGGTGGGGCACAGGCATTATTATTAGTTTTAGCAACCTTAAACAATGTTTGATATTCTTATTACCACATTTTTTTTCAAAACTGTTTAAAATTGTTACAAGATACACTGTTAGTGTCTGTTGATGTTTACAAAAGTTTTTATTGTAATTTTATTTATTTTGATATAAAATTTTAACATTTTACCCGTTGTTCTAGTCATTTAAGGTGAACAATCAATTAAGCTGTGAAGAGATGATTAGATAATTCTTTCTATAAATACATTACGGTACCAGGATTGCGTTTTTCCATACTCTGATGAAGTCCCAGGAAACTGAGGGATGAAAGTACTATTTTACAGTAAAAGTTTTGTTTGTGTGACTTCTTACTTCATTCTTTTTTTAGTTAATTTACTTTTGCAGGTTACTGGTTTAATTATACAAAACTTATATGGTATGACAGGTACTGGTCACAACCCATGGTAGTCGTGTTTATGTGCCTTGTGCTTTTAATAACACTTACGTCCTTGCATATTTATTTGATGGTCAGAATTATGCATTTTAAGACCATAGCCCCTGATCATCACATAGTAATTGGTGACAATGGTCTGGGACTTAATGACCATACCCCTAAACTCCACATATTTAGTAGCAGCAGTGTGGGATTCATACCGCATAGTCAATGTATAACTGTGAGTTTTTCAATACTAAAAATGGAGATTGTATCAAGGTAGAATGTTCTTACAAATGACCCAAGGGCTCTGTGGCATTGAGGTAGGATTGATGGGTCGCCATTAGAGATGAAGTGGTAGTGAATTCCTTTGTGAGAGAATCAGGGGACTCCTGAAGGCAGGACAAAAGACAATAAAACTTTATTTCCTGCCTGAGAGCTCAGGTTTATAGTGCCTGTATGTCAAGTAGTATTTGTAGGTTATTACTTTTTATTAAATATGTGTAGTTCTTTGAGAAAAGTAATAAAATATAAGGAGGTGACAGGAGATGGGTAACAAGCAATAGCTATAGTGAATGCAGAGTATTGGCAAGATCAGCAACAAACTATTTGGGAATGAATTCTTCAATATCTGAGGAAGCTGTAATTTCAGAACAAATGAGATGTGCTTGAGTAGCTGGAGGTAACTTTCACTAGTCTTGATACCTGGTGATTGTTACACATTTTAGGTATGACCAATACATCTGCAGAAAAAGCAGGACTGTTTTGACATAACCAAGCAAAAAATTGGTTTCACTTATTAATAATTCTATGTTTAATAAGCCAAAACAGGGAAAAGAGTGATTAGTTTTGGTGCAAGTGCGGACATAGCTTTGGTGATAGGTTTGGGAAGCAGCTGAAGGAACCAGACTACACTCAGTGCTACAGTAGATCAACAGAACAATGTATTTACCATTTGTTAACTGGAGTCGAGCAATGACCAGGTGAACTGTTTTGAGGTTCAGTCTGGGAAAAGTCAGTACAATTGATAGTAGACAAATACATAGTTTATAGTACAGATGAAAAAACTATAGCAACATAGTATAAGTCTGCCTAGCAGAAATATATATTATATTAAGATATATGCAAGTCTATTTTACACAGTTAGTGCAAGTTTGGCTTATAGTGACAGACAAGATGAAAAGGTGGATGGTGTAGGTCAGGGAGAAAAATGAGTGAAGTACAAAAGAGGGAAGAGGGTGATGTGAAGTTGGAAAATTGAGAAGAGTGGAATGGAGTGATAGTATAAATAAGATTACAGGCAGAGAAGAGAAAGATAAGGATTGATCATGAATGGATGTCTGCCGTAAGGTGAATATGGTCAGGTTGGACAGACTGAGCATATGGAGTTATGCAGTTAAGTAATGCCTTACTGAGAAAAGTATTTGCATGAAGCTCTTTTGCGAAAAAAAAAATAAGTTGATATCTAAAACTGAGCAAGGAGTTGGTATCTCTTAGATATGCAGAGTGAGATTATCATGTCTGAGGTGCTATAACTGTGAATCATTAAAACTGTGTCAACGGTTTTGGCTGAGATGAAGGCTTGAGGTTGTCTATTTCCTTTTGGGTAGAGTTGAGGAGCATTCAGTGAGGGTAAATAAATATGTTTTGTTATAACAGGTGAGGAAATAGAATGAGATGAGTGCAGAAAGGGCAAAAGTGACAAGTAATAATGTGGGCACTGGAGTTAATTGAGGTGGTGCTATAATTTTTGTAACAAACGAGCATGTCATTCTCAAGTGTTACTTTGGAGCACAGAGGTAGGAGGATACTAGGAAAAAAGATTTTGAGTTGTAAGTTAAGTTTTGTTGTCATCTTGAGAAGTAGAAATGAGGAAAGAAAGAAAGAAAGAAAGAAAGAAAGAAAGAAAGAAAGAAAGAAAGAAAGAAAGAAAAAGAAAAATCAAACTTACCAAGTTGAATGTAGTTACCATGGAGTAGTGGTAGATCAGTGCTGCCAGCTATGTCACCTCAGTCCTTAATAAGAAGAGTAAGGTCATTTGTTAGCAGTAGGTCTCAGTCTGCCGCACTGGGTCAGAAAAGGAGTGATGGTATTATAATAATACAGTTATGTGAATGTTTATATAGGTTGTGGTGGAAAGTTTAAAAAAACAAAATAGGTTTTGTCCTGACACCTGCTTAATATGAGCAAGTAAATATGGCATAACTAAAAAGCAATGCTTTGTACTGAACAGTCGGATCTTCATTTTCAGTGTAAATGTCCATTTTGTTTTTTTGTTTTGACAGTTTAGAAAGCATATTATAGGATATAGAGTAGCATAGATTAGTAATATATATATGTTATTCTGATAAACAATTTAATAACCTAGCAAAAAAAAAACAAGAAGGAAATATGTTTTCAGCCATCCGCAGAAAGACTTGAAAAACATGTTCTGACATGACTTATTTTCTATTGACAGTTAGTACAAATATACTCCAGTACTCCGGGGATAAGCTGTATACAAACCATTGCATGAATCAAATAAAATCCATGATTTTTTTGTTTGTTTGATTTAAACAGTGCATTAAATAAGGGATGTGATGTTGCATATCTAATTGAAATATAAGCACAGAGAAGTGTATACATTCTTTTCTGCTATGTATATACACTATGTACTATTCATTTTAAAGCAAAGCCTATATTCTCTCTACATTTCTGCTTGAATGACCTCTAGTGCTTAAAAGTGTGCTGTACTTCTGTAAGCGTTACATGTGATAACCCAGGACTAGTATGTTATTTTTGAATACAGCATATTGCTTTAGGAGTATTATTGTATTCCAGTTATGATTATGTCACACATCCAAATGGTGAAAAAATAACATCAGCCTATAGGTGACAAATGCATAAGATAAAAGGAAACATAAGCTTGCACATGATGAGACATATATATATATATATATATATATATATATATATATATATATATAAATGTTAGCAGGTATGGCATATCAATGGTGGTAGAACTTGACATGAAGTAACAGTCATTTCTTTAAGAACACAAACACATGGCCAGATTCATGAATAGTTAATTTCCATGCTGCTATTGCATGCACATCCCAGTGCAATGCATACATGATAGTGCAGTATTTTGTATTCATTAAATGATTCTACACAATGAGCCGCCAAACAAAAGTAAACAGCAGAGTATGCTAATAAAAGCATAAGCAGCTGAATTATATGCTAATGAACCAATCCAAGATGGCACAGCCATTCAGAAAGCTACAAAGTAACCATGTAGAGATGGTCTAATCCTTTGCCATGACCTCCAAAACCTATCTGAATACAGCCACAGTCATTCTTGCTGCTCTCTTGCATGTATATGTGCAACAGGCTGAAATGTATGTATGTTGCTGCTGCTGCTAATGATAAACCTCATGCAAGAAGAAGGGTGTTCTATGTCTATGCAGGCAACCCAGACAGTTACTATGATTCACATACACAAGGTTTGTTAGGGGGTGATGCTCTACAAGGGCATCTACTGGGTAATGCAGGTTATGCACTGGAACCATGGCTCATGACATACATCAGAAATGCACACACACCCACAGAGGAAGAATACAATGCCCATGTTCAAACTAGAAACATCACAGGACATGTGTTTGGCATGCTGAAGTCATGGTTCCACTGTCTTGACACATCAGAAGGTGCCCTGCAGTACCCCCCAGGCACCTTTGCAGAAATTCTCACAGTCTGTGCCATGTTGCACATTGTCATCTTGAGGAAATGGCTGCAGCAAGGACAGCAAGGATCATGACCACACATTCCTGGACCACAGGCAGAGGCAGCACTTGCAGCACATACAGACGAGGATTTTGAGGGAGATCCCCCAGCTTCAGAGGTAGCTGGCAGATGTAGGCATGCACAGTATACCCTTGTTCTGGCTAAGACGGAAAGGATAGCACACACACTCACCAACTAAGACTCAAGGGTTAGCATACACACTCAGTAACTAAGAGGCAAATGATAGTACATACACTTATTAGCAAAGGAACACACATAACAACCTAAGCACACACAAATATTAAAAGTGATGCCATCTGATGTCTACAAACTTTACTTACCCATTTAAATAACATCAGCCAGAGACAGCCCAAAGCACACAACTCATAACTGTAGTAATGTCAAAGTAAGTGTGGAACCTGTTATACGAATACATGTGTAAGATGATAAACTACCTGTATACTGTAACTCTCTTACCTATTACTCTGTGCATCAGACATATATGCAAACCTAAGTCAAACACAAATGAACAAAGGCCATTGCACAGTCATCACTTGCACAGGATGGGGGGGGGGCAGTAGACCAAGGCTGACACTAAAGTAGTGTTTGTGTGTGTGTGTGTGTGTGTGTGTGTGTGTGTGTGTGTGTGTGTGTGTGTGTGTGTAAGAAACACAGACCATTCATTAAAGTATGAAATATCTCAGGGCCACTAACAGGAGAAATATATCCCAATCAGCATTAAAGTGTTCTTACATTACATGTGCGTGTGTGTGTGTGTGTGTGTGTGTGTGTGTGTGTGTGTGTGTGTGTGTGTGTGTGTGTATGTGTCTGTGTGTGTGTGTGTGTGTCTCTATATGGACAGTTTTTGGAAAATGTGTGTGTATGCATGAACACAATATCACAATCAAGCACTGTGCTAGCAATACATCCTGCCATGTCAGACAGGTGTGAATCATGCATGGTAGAGTTGTCCATTCACTGTTGATGCTCGCAACACAAATTGCCTCAGCCAGGAGTTGCACTGCCACTTCCATATCCTTGGTTCAAAGTGTGGGTGTTACCTGAATGTGAGCAATGTCTGCTGGAAAAGCTCTCTTCAGGACTAAGTCCATGACCATAACCCCATGCCTTACCATGCCCGGGTATGGACACCTCAATCACTGAATGAGCAGTGGAAGTAGTGCCAGTATAGGAGCGGAGTCTGGCAAGGCCATGTCATCTAACACCAGAAAATGTTCTGGATCTATGGGCACATGAATTCTGTCCTTCTTCCTGCAGACATTCCATCACAGACACTGCTCAATCCAGTGTGTCACTCATCCTATCCAGTGAGTCGCCCACACTGTTGAGGCAGTCAGGCAACAGCAAATGATAACATAATACTGTGACACAGCCGTACTAACTTGGAAAGCACAGCAGGAACTGATATATGTGCAGTAAACCAGCAGTGAAATGTTAAAATTCCATACATATGAAAATTATTTTTTTTTTCCATTGCATATTGAAATACATTCAAAATATTAACATGTCAGCAGTTTCTGATGAAGACTAACATAAGTCATAAAATATTGCAGTAATTTGTAGAACAATCTCCTCCAAGTAACTAGTAGTAATGCTCTGTCTGTATCCAATCAGTCTCCCCTCCTTCAACTTCCATGGCTACACCATTAACCTTTACATAGTGTAGCTTCAGCCCTCTGAGCACTTTGAAGATGCAAATGAGATTTGAAATCATTAGCATTCCTGAATTCGAAAAAGTCACTTGGTGTAGGTAAGTAATCAGGATATAAGTAGCCACACAATTGCATGTGCATTCCCTAGGACTGCAGAGGGAAACAATGACAATTGTTAGCTGTTAATGGCTTTCAAGAGTTACTGATTGCTCTGACTATAACAACAAGCAATAATTAAGTGACTCATAGGTTCATAGGTTCATAGGTTTATACTAGGCTATCTGCCCTAAGGCATTTATAAGCCTATCCCAAAGTTTTGTGGCATACGCCACCCCTTATATGAAAAAATACTGTGCCCATTAGTTTGTTGTGCCTCTGTCCAGCAGTGACACAGAGATGATTCCTGGGGTAAACCTACAATCTCCCATCCACAGGTCAAGATTTCTCTTGAACAGAGCCAGCAAGGTGCTCTGCCTCACATGGACCGGGATTTTATTCCACAGCATAGGGAGTCTCTGAGTGATAAATCTATCCCTCCAGCACGTCCTATTTATATCTGTGCTAAGGTTTAAGTCACTTGCTCTAGTGGTTTTGGTGGATTTGGATTTTTTGAGGTGGAGCATGTCCATTAATTCCAGGTTGGACATGGCCTTGTATGTCAGGCACATGTCACCTCTGAGCAGACGGTATATGACTGAATAGAGCTGGAGTTTCTTCAATCTGGCAGCATATGACAGATTTTGGAGTCCCTTTATCCTTTTGGTGAGGAACTTTTGGGGTCTCTCCAGTTACTGCAGATGTCGGATGAGATACATCCCGAATGGGGCATTGTACTCGATCATTGGTCTGATAAGTGAAGAGTACAGGGGAACAATGACCTCACTAGATCTGGATGTGAATCCCTTCATGAACAGGTGGGCAATGTAGAAGGTCTTTCTAACCACTATAGCAACGTGAGTGTCAAAAGAAAGGCGACTGTCAACCTGGGTCCCCAGGTCCCTGATAACCTCTTCTGTGCTTAGTGGATTGCCACCTATATGGTAGCTTGGGGTTACCTTGTTTTTCCTGAAGGGTATGACTACACATTTTTTGGTGTTTAACTTCAGGCCATGGCTATGGCACCAGCTATCTGTTTCCGTGAGTCCCTTCTGAAGGATATCTATGTCCAATGCACTTTCCACTATGGCGCCCAGTTTGCAGTCGTCTGCAAACTTTGTCAGCCAAAGTCCTCCCATGTTGGCCTGTATTTCTGAAAAGTAGATGCCGAACAATAGGGGGCCAAGGACCGAGCCCTGTGGGACACCACTTGTGAACGGCTTGGAGTCTGACATAGCGCCAGCAACTCTAACCCTGTGGGTTCTGTCCTTAAGCCAGTTTGCAACTCATCTTGTGACATATGGGTTTACATTTAAGCTGGTAAGTTTTTCTACAATACCCGAGTGGGGTATTGTGTCGAAGGCCTTTGCAAGGTCAAGGTAGGCTGTATGGACTGCCTTTCCCTCATCAATGACCTTGGTGACTGTTTCGAAGAAGTCAACCAAGTTCAAAAGGCATGATCTGCCCTTGACGAAGCCAAACTGGGTCAGGTCCAATGTCTGCAAGTCCCCTATATCTTTGTTTATGAGCTCCATTATGATCCTCTCCATAGCTTTGCAGACTAGACTTGTTAAGCTTATGGGGCGGTAATTACCAGGGTCCGTAGAGGCACCGCCTTTGTGGAGTGGGACTACAGTTGCCGTACACCACTCCTTGGGCACGTATCCTGTGGTAAGGCTGAGATTAAACAGCTGCCTTATGTGTGGGTTTAATTCCTCATTTAGCTCGTGTAGCACACAGCCGGGGACACCATCCGTTCCCATTGATGCTGTGTTTTTAGCTTTAGAGAGAGCAGCTTTCACCTGCACATTTGAGATGTCTGGGAGGCTACACTCCGCTGGGATAGTTATCTCTCCTTTAGGGGGGGAGAGAGGGGTGAAGTTTGCACTGAACCTGTCTGCCAGTATGTTGGCAATGTCTGTGGGTTCAGTGATTTTTGTATCATTTTGGACTAATTCTGAGCAGATCTGGGAGTTTCCACCCAGGTTCCTAACATAGCTGAAAAAGGCCTTATGATTGTCCTTTGAATCCATGGCAATTTTTCTCTCAAAATTGGCCTTAGTTGATTTTATGAGTGCTCGTATTTTTTACTAATAATGATCAGGGGTGACTTCCCTTTTATGGATTTTGTTCTATCATGTAATAGCTTTCTCCTCTTATTGTAAAGTTTGTTAATGGCTGGGGTCCACCAGACTGGACGTTTGCCCTTTGTGGAAAGAGTCTTGGTTTTATTTGGGATTGCCTGATCCATGCAGTCCTGGAGGTGTTCATAGAAGGCATTTGTAAGGGCTTCCGCAGCTTAGGTTGTGGTTTCCACTGGCTCAGGGGCCTTGAAGGATACCACACCAGTCTTGAGTAGTGTGAAGTTTGCTTTAGAGAAGTTCTTCACTGTGGTCTTTTGTTTGGGGTGGGGCGGGATGTGGATTTCCAGTGAGATTAGTTTATGATCAGATCTCACCAATGAGGGATATACTTCCAGTGTGGAGCATTTTGTCCCCATGTTTGTGATAATGAGATCTAGTATATTTTCTCCTCTTGTGGGAACAGTGACTAGCTGTTCCATGGCATTTGAATTTATGAACTCCAGGAACCATTGGGCTAGAAAGTTAGGGCTTGAGTAATGTTCCCAGTCTATATTCGGGTAGTTGAAGTCACCCAATATGATGGTGTTTGGAGATACATTTATACCCTCCAGTGTCTTCAGGAAGGCTGTGTGGGGTTCCTGAGTTTGAGAGGGTGGCCTGTAGCATGCTACAATTTGTAGAGCAGTTTGCCTATGGTTAGTTGCACCTGGATGGTTTCCGAAGCTTGATGCGTTGCGACCAACCAGGACGTATGGGTATCCTTTATGAATATGGATACACCCTCCTTTTGTGGTGCGGTCCGGGTTTTGGGGCGGAACGCATGATATGAGGTAAAACCTAATAGTGCCGGGGTGCTCTCAGGAGCCTTGAACCAGGTTTCAGTTACAGCACAGACATCGATGTTCTCCATACTGAGAAGGGCCTCGAGTGCATGCATTTTGAGATTTAGACTTCTGGCATTGAGCAGCATTACCCTCAGTTTCTTCCCATTTTTGTTTTCTAGGGTGGTAGGTTTAGAATTTGAGCCTTGCCTAAAAAAGGCACTATGGGGGTGGCAAGAGCCTTAGCCAATATCCGGAATCCCAGGGGTGACAGGTGCAAGCCGTCCCTTGCGAAGCAGAGTGGCTTGTCAAGCATGTCATCCCAGGCAGACAGACACTGGATCCCCTTTGAATGACACCAGACATTAAGCCAATTGTTAAAGCTGATCATCTTGTCTCTATATTGTGGCATCATTCTTGGTGAAGGATGGATACTGCTCAGGGTCAGGGTCATACCTGCCTGGACTACATAATCAGAGAACTCCTCTATGTCTCTTTTCATGTAGTCCAGGGAGGTACGTCTCAGGTCGTTCACACCAGCATGGACAATGACTGTGTCATATTTGTACTTGCCGTTTAGTGACCCGAGTGCTTGTGTTATGTGGCGGATTCTAGCGCCCGATAGGCAGCTTACTGTGACCCTCTCCTTGTTCAGCCTGGTGAGTGGGACGTCAGTGTGTCTGACTATGGAGTCACCTATGACAAGTATGTTTGGTGTTGTATTTGGCCTTAAGGGCTGTGACTGCTTTGCACACTGATTTTGTGGTTTATGTGTTGCTTGTGGGGTGTCTTGAGGTAGCAGTTGTTTGGGTGTCTGCTTTGGAGGTCTCTACTGTTTAGGTAGATTTTTACTCAGAGCCTCCAAGTATGTCTTTGTGTGTTTATGTGTTTGATTCAGTGGTGTGGTAGCATTATGTGAGGCTGGTTTTGTGGTGTGTGTAGTTGCCTTCTCCTCCTGTCTGGTCTTGCCAGTCCTGAGTTGAGAGAGCTCAGCCTCCAGTTTGGCTAAATAGCTGCATCTCTCGCAAGTATTTGTGTTATGTGGGAGGAGGAGAGGGTTGTCTGTGTACATGAGGTAGTTATAACATTGCCTCAAGATTCCCAGATTCACCAGCTGGACCGGAGAGGAGATTGACAACTGACCTTTGGACATGCTAGAATAATATTGGGAATTCCTTAATAATTGAAAACAAGGGCCAGTGGGGAGTGAGGGTGTAGTGCTTTTAATTTTTAGTGCTGACTTATATAATTGCTTTAGTGAGCAAGTGCCAGGTAACTTGAGTGCAATGTGTTACAAGTAACTAAATGCAAAAATGACAAACAGTAACTTTCTTTCAAGTGAAACAAGGAAATAAGTACAGTAAGCAATGCAGATATCACCAGTGATCCACAGAAGCGCTGAGAAGCCATGTATTAGGTGGAATTAGCGTTCCAGGGAAATAACAAGCAAACAAACAACAAGCATATAAACAAAGCTAGATTCAGCAGGCCTGGATCTAGTCTATGCTACAGCAAACAAGGTGTACCAATTTCAGTAAGATACAGTTCAAATATTTAGGCACTATAAACCTTTAACCAGAAATTCCCAGCTCAGAAGGGCAGAGTCCAGCCTCTTCTCCCACAAGAGTGCAGACCACGAACCTTCTTAATGTAAAATAACTGGCCTGAAGCCCAAGTGCTTAAACCAGAACTAATACACTTGGACACTGGGCTCTCAATCAGCAGTTCCCAACTTAGAAGGATGAAAGCTACCTGTCCTGCCACCACAGTGCTTGCCACAAACCTTCCTAATGTAAAACAACTGGTCTGAAGCCCAAGTGCTTAATCCAAAAAGACTTAGAATGATAGCTACACTTTAATCAAGTTACAACCAAGCAGTAATAAATATAATTGAATACTTTAGAGAATGCCTGGATTAGTGCTCAAGTTACACAAACAAAGCTAGATCCAGCAGGCCCAAATCCAGTCTATGCCACAGCAAACAAGGCGCACCAACTTCAGTAAGAAGCAGTTCAGATATGCATGCACTATAAGCCTTTAACCAGAAATTCCCAGCTCAGAAGGGCAGAGTCCAGCCTCTCCTCCCACAAGAGTGCAGACCACGAACCCTCTTAATGTAAAATAACTGGCCTGAAAGCCCAAGTGCTTAAACCAGAATTAATACACTTTTAGAATAACAGACACTGAGCCCTCAATCAGCAGTTCCCAACCTAGAAGGATGTAAGCTACCTGTTCTGCCACTACAGTGCAGACCACAAACCCTCTTAGTGCAAAACAACTGGTCCGAAGCCCAAGTGTTTAAACCAAAAGGCTTAGAATGAGGTACACCAAGCAGTAATAAATACAATTGAGTATTTTTAAGATGATGCAAAAGTAAAATGAAGTAGGTAGAAACACAAGTACAGTAAAAGCAGATGAATTTTTATTTTTTTTTAATCTGAACAAGTGCTGAGATCAAAGAAACAGATTTGAGTGCTGAAACTAGAAAACTGGCTAGTTATAAGAAAAAAAACAAGCTAGAAGGCTTCCCTCAAACACAGAAGGGCTTGAGGGCTCAGAAGCCTACAAATAGTCTATACCACTTAACAGGAAAGGCACTCTCTGAAGTGTTTATATAATGCAGAGAAGACTGTAAATAGAGAACAACCTTAACAGCATTGATATCCTTGTACTAACAGCACACTGTCTATCATCTGCTTAAAACCTGTCAGAAATACTGAGCAGCTATATTACACATTGAAACAAATATGCAAAAAAAAAAAAGTTCACAACATTGCATTTCTGTCACATTGATCTAGACATGTTCAAGCAAATGAGAAAGGATCATCTTCTGGTCCTGTGTTGGTGTAAAAGTGGGATAAGAAACACAAAAGTGAGTGTTATAATTGCACTGACTTGAGTGTTCATGTCCAGATAGTGTGCTAAATGACTGAGTTAACACATATTTTCTGAGCATATGATCAGGTTGTAACACACACGAATATAGAAAATGTCAAAATTCTGTCTTTTCATTATTATTCCCCTAATATTTGTTAATACTGATAATTTTTTTGAGTTCCTAACTTGCGCAAGTTTTGGAAAAGCGCAATGTTGAGTGACACTGTTTCTAGGCAGTGAATGAGAGTCCACTGCCGAAGGTACAAACTAAGAAGTTTAATTTGTCTTGCCATCAGTAGCATATTTAAAGTGGCACATATGCAGTTTACTACAGCATTTGGAGCAGCAGTAGGAGAAGAAATTCTGCATTACATCTAAGTATCACTGTAGCACACGCGTTAAATTAAATAATTTTAAATAAACAGGAAAGAGGATACAGGGTTTTAATCCAGCTTGAAGCCCCATGCTGTTTGGAATGTTTGTAGCAGCTGTGAAAATGCAGCTTGCATATTGTTGTATGGAATATAACTTGTCATATATGTTTTTGCCTGTGTAATTTCCACACTGCTTAGCAGAGTGCAAACAGGGCTTACAAGTGAAAGAAAGTGTGAACAATTTCATTTCTGTAATCTCCATTAGCACAAACAGTTTTGTCACTGATGCACAGTATTTCTGAGTAAGTGAGTGATGTGCACATGTTGTATACCTCTTTCTGTGGCACAAGCTGTAAATACATTAACCTTGGACCAATAGCAGGGTTGTTTTGGGGTTCAAATCTATACCTTGTGAATGGAATATGGAAATTATTACTCAAGATGTATAACTTACTTTCTTCAGAATTTCATATGCCTTTCTTCTCCTGTAGTACTGAAAAAAAATCACCTTGCTTGCAATTTATGCATTATTTCTTCCTTAGGTTTGATTCCCACCATAGCTCTCAACATGTTAGTGCAAGAAATAAGGACAAAGTCTAACAAAATGAGGGAACAAAGGCCCAAATATAGGTACAGATTTTAAATATTGCTCTTATAAATTTAGAAAGTTGTAATTGATATGAATTTCCCATAGATGGAGCTCTCTGCTTTAGAATGAATTTAATAGAACATTTTAAAAGCATTTTAAAAGTATTTTATGTTTGCTGTTTAATGTGAATTTTTTCAATGAGAAGTTTTGTATTGTGATGTTTTTTACTGTGAAGTTTTTTTAATGAGATTTATGAAGGTCTGTCATGTTTTTTTGTCTTTGTCTATATACAGGATGTGTCTATTAAATTTGTTAATGGTCCTGACATTTTCATTGGATAATTAATGGAATGATGTTCATTAGGTTTTATTATAAATTATCCTTTGGTATTGCCTGCCCACATATGACGAAGTAATTTTAAACGAAAATGTATTGTGACAACGAATTGCGTCAACGTTAATGTTATAGCAGAATAAACTTGTTGGTTTGAATCTCCCTCCGTGGCTTCATTGTTTCGCCTTACATCGCATTTTCTTGCAAATTTAGAAAGTTGCTAGAGTAACAGGCTTTGTGTTAACATGTATTTTTGAGGACTTGAAGTCTGAAACTCAAAAGAACACCATTATTTGGTGACTTTAATCCTCAGATAACCCCAGTGATTTGCCAGAAAACCACAAATTATATGAGGAACAGACAAAAATTGTGAGGCAAAAATCTGGACAGTTGAGAGCTATGATTCCCAAATTTGTCAATTAACTTCTCAGACTGTGTAAATTCTAACAAATTATGTGCCAAGTCATCCTATTTAACCTCCAAAACACCAAAGATAACAATCAAGCCATTGACTCTGTCAGTGCTGACCATCTGAAAAAGTGAGAAAAGGTTGTTCATCACATATGGCAAATCTCACTGCCATGTTTCACACCTTCACTGCTGACTGAAAAATACCTCCCCTTTTGTTTGCAAATGTCTATTTGCTTTCCATCATGGAAATGCAGTTGGCAAAGTTGGGCATGTTTGCGCACTAGCTCTTAAAGATGAGATTGGAATTTGGTGCCAGTTCAGAATTAGAGTTACTGCTTGACTTCTGCAGGCATGGCTGGTAAGGGACATGATGGTGCTGAATTCAGAGCACAGAGATGGGGTGTTGAGGACTCCAGGATTTTTGTGGTACTCCTTATAATGCACTACAGCTGTGGCCTGGTGCAGGGGGACTGTACTGGGTCTCAGTGTAAGTCTGAGGCTTGGAGCAGATTAGCCAAGGCTGTCTCCAGTGCCATTAAGTCTGTCAGTGTTGAACATCTGAAAAAGTGTGAATAGTTTGTTCATCAGACATGGCAAATCTCCTTAGGTCTTGGTGAGTACCTTCACAAGTTGGAACCTGTTTTTTACAAAATCTCACTAAGATGACACTGATATATAGATTGTATTTTATATAGCATATATCATGGACAGAAGTAGGTTAAAAATAAAAAGATAGTTGAGTGGACAAGACCCAGGATAAAAAAATTGCCCAGTCCTGGCAGACACACTGATGCTAGGAATGGAAAAAATGATAGTGTAGAATCCTCATGACACATAAACACTCCTACAATGGGGCTAGGCCAGGCTCAGGGGAGGATGCCCCCTGTTATAGAAGGAAGCAGTAGTTCACAACATCACAAAAACTGATAGGCCAAAAAAGAGCAATAAAGACAATGGAGTGGACTATTGAGGATAAGAAAGAAATTATGCATTGCTACTATTATGTAAGAAACCCAGAATTTCCAGTCAGAATATATACAAAAAGATTAAGAGAGAAATTAGAGGAACGAAAAATACTTGCACAAGAAAAGTGCTGCCAGAAGCTTCAAATAAAAAATTGTGTTCATTAATAGAACAGATGTATTAAAAACATTATATAGATCAAGAAACCTTAGTACATTTGGAAAAAGAAGCGACTGAGGAAGTGCAAAAATATAAAGAACAAAATCTAGAGATTTTTGAAAGGTATAAAAAAGAAATATGGACATGGGAAAGAAAGAGGGATCTGATATGATGCAATATTTATGCAAAGGAGAAAGCCAAATTAATCAATACAAAAAAGCAGCCCCAAAGATATTTGAAGTGAACTACAGGCAAAGGTATCCAGATATGGAAAATTTCACAACACAAAAATAAGATCACAAAGAGGAAATGAGGAACCAAGTAAGGAGAAAAAGGAGGAGCAGGAGATATCGGAAGAAGAAATATAGGCTTGGGAAAGAGAAAGAGATTTAATATAGTCCAATATTTATACAAAGGAGAAAGCAAAACTAACCAATACCAAAAAGAGCAGCAACAAAGATATTTGAAGAGAAATACAGGCAAAGGCATCTGGATATGGGACATTTTCAATACAAAAAATAAGAAAACAAAGAGGACAAGTAGAAAAGAGTATTAGTAATGGAGAAGTTAAAGAAACAGAAATTGAGGTTATAGATTACCTGCAAACTGAAGGGTTTAGTGCAGAAAATCAAACTTTGAAAACATCACAGCAGGCTAGAGTAATGGGCCCCCAAATTAAGGAGAAACCAGTGGACTGGGAAACATCTGATCAGTTGCCATATGATGTTTCTTTGGAGCCCTCCATAGAAAATCAGTACAGAAGTTCAGTTGGAGATACACAGCAAGGGAAGGAGCAAGAAACGGTAGCAACCCTGATGCAGTCAATGTTGTGGAGTGATAGGACAGTGAGATCCCATATGAAAGAGCAATGGATGACACAGGATGAAACCGAAGAACTTCAGTTTAGAAGAAAATGATCTAAAAGAAGAATTGCTTGATTTAATAGAGATAGACATGCATCTTAAAATCAAAGAAATAGACTACTGAAAGTCAATAAAATCCCAAAAGTTAGAAGTTTAATAAAACAAATGAACACAGTAATTAGGATTGTTCATAGAGATCCATATGATATAACAGAAGTAAATATGATATATTACTGTGTAGCTAAATAATAACAGATAAAGTCTTACCACAGAAACACAGGGCAGTAAGGTAAAGGAAGGAGAAGAAATAAAGTGCCATCATGGAAGTATAGAATAGAGAAAACTATAACACAATTAAGAAAACAGGTGTCACTATTAGAAGAGTATAGAAGAGGGAACAGGTCAACAAAGTATCCAGAAAGATAGATGTGATAAAAGTAATGTGCAGTATCAGAACATATCAGGACCTATCATGCACTATCACAAATAAACTAAAAATATCAGCACAAGCAAAAAAAACTTAGAAGATATGCAGATAAATATAAATGAAAAGTACAAAATAAGCAATTTATTGATGACCCAAAAAAAATTTATAAAGACTTTGTTAACAAGGCAAAAGGAATTGAAACACCACCAAAAAAAGAAAAAATACATACATTTTGGAGAAATATCTATGAATATCCTGTGGATCATAATAAATATGCTAAATGGATAGAAGTAAAAGAAAGAATAAGAATTTCAAATGTACAGGATATGAAATGGAATGAAGTAACAGCCAGAGAGATTGAAACAAAGTTTAGAAAAGCTCCTAATTGGAAAACGTCAGGCCCAGATGCAGTACCTAACTTCTGGCTAAAAGTATTAGCACATATTACGTGAAGATTTAGCCACGAGTATGAATTATTTATATGCACAACCTGAACAGACACCAGCATGGATAACAACGGGAAAAACAGTGCTCCTACTTAAGAGCAAACCTGCAAGCTATACTAAAAACTATAGACCAATAACTTGCCTTCTGACGACATATAAATTATACACTGGAACGGATGCCAATAGAGTTTATAGTCACTTAGAAGAAAACTCAATCATGGGAAATAGACCAAAAGGTTAACAAAAGAAAGTCATACGGAACAATGGATCATTCGTTGTTAAAGTCATAAAGGAAAACTAAAAATGGGAAGAATCTAAGAATGGCATGGATAGACTATAAAAAAGCATTTGACACTATCCCACATTCATGGATAGAGTGTTTAAAAATGTATAACATACAACCTACACTGGTCAATTACATTACAACAACCACAAAACAGTGGCAAACCACTTTACAGTTATGCCATGATAAAGGACATATTATTATTCCATGGATAAAAATTAAAAGGGGGATATTCCAGGGTGACTCTCTGTCACTGCTGCTCTTTTGTCATGCCCTTAACCCATTACCATTAAGCTGTCTACTTAACAGATTAGGTCATGGCTGCAATTTGGCTCCCAGGAAACAACAAATTGTAAGCGACTTTTCATCTTCTTTTGGTAGATGATTTAAAACTGTTTAGTTCATTAGATAAAGAACAGAAAGCCCAACTGCAAGTGGTGAAAACTTTTTCAGATAATATAAGAATGTTGTTTGGTCTTGATAAATCTGCAAAAGCAGACTTTAAAGCAGGAAAGCTTCAGCACCAAGAAGACATTAGTTTGGGACAGGAATGTGATATAACAGAACTTGAGCAAGAGGAAGTATATAAATATTTGCGAACTGATGAAGGATCAACAATAAAACATGAACAAATGTGAATAAAACTTAGTAAGGAATATTTTAAAAGACTAAAATTAATACTGGAAATAACATTGACATCTAGGAACAAAGTCCAAGCGATATACCAATTTGCTCTTTCTGTCCTAAATTACAGTTTTGGAGTGATTAACTGGCCTCAAAAGGTGTTGCATAGGTTGGACAGGAAAACAAGGATGCTTCATGCTCATCAAATGATTTATAAAGATCAGTGTATACCAAGACTATATATTCCCCATTCTGAAGGAGGTATGGGCCTCTTCAAAATTGATTATATGTATAGATCTGCAGTCGTGGGACTGCAAGCATATATGTTCACCCCACAAGACTCAAATGTAGTGAAAGTTTTGAAACTTGAGAAGAATAAGTTTAAGATGACTTCCCTGTTTAGTTTAGCAGAAGCATATTGGCATCAAGAGAGAATGGAAATCATAACATAAGTAGATAAAAATCAAGCAGCACTGAATGTGCGAAAAAAAAAGAAAGACTATTAAGTGAAAGATCAAATGAGAAGGCAAGAAATGTGGAAAATTCATAAATATAGTTGCAAGTATAGAAAACTCTTGGAACAACCTCATGTTGATCAGGACTGAATACAGGAATTGTTAAGGAGAGGTGAATTTAAATAAAAAGACATAAGGTTAATATTGGTGGCCCAAGATAGTAGACTACATACAAATTAGTTTACAAAGTCCATTGAACATGCGGAAAAAAGAGACACATGCAGGGTTTGTAAAACAAAATTGTAAACAGCTGAACATATTGTTGCTGGTTGTGATATATTAACGGCAAAAGGACTGTATACTGAAAGGCATGATAATGTGGCAAGACTGTACTGGGGATTGGGCAAACATTATAATATTGAAGTAGCTGAAAAACACTGAAAACATGAGCCACAAACATTATAGAAAATGATGAAGTTTAGATCACATGGGATCACTCATTACCAACAGTTCAGAAAGTAGATGCAAGGAAACCAGATGTAATAGTCCAGGAAGAGAAGACAAAAGTAGCATTGATCATTGAAATTTCTACACCCAGTGACTACATTGTCTTTTGTACAGAGAGACACAAAGTCATAAAATACCAGGATTTGCAGGCAGAAATGAGGTCAGTGTGGAAGAAGGATATCCAGACAGTTCCAATAGTAGTAGGAGCAATGGGTCTTATAAAAAAGAATTTACAGTCATGTTTGGATATGTTACAGATGCAAATAATGCTGTATGAATTGCAAAAGGAGTCATTACGGGGGCTCATTGTGGGTGCTGCGAAGAGCACTTCTGGTTAACATCAAAGATTGAAACAATACTAATTTTATAAACTTTAATCATACTTTGACTTAGGAATGGAGTCCATTCCCAACATGGTATTAGAAACCCAAAACACTTGGAGAAACTAAAAAAGAGAGAATTGTCATTACCACTGTAGTGACCTGAAATGCTGCAAAGACAGCCTCCTTTGCAGATGGGAGGATAAGTTTAGAACTGTTGACATCCCTCAGTTGTGTAAGTATACTGACACATCTGTATTAAAAGATATAGAAAACAGGACCCAGCCAAGACTGTTATTCAACAGGCTTTTATGTCCATTCCTCTCTTCTTCTCTTTTGTACAGCTGCTGACGACATTGCAAAGAACAGGGAGGTGCACCAAGAGAGGTTAACTCACCTCAGAGAGGTATGGGGTAAGTACGCATCAGGTCTTACTGTAAACCTAATAACTTTTGTAATGGTATGCAATATGGCACAACTGAAATAAATAGTTGCATTTATGATATCATGGTAGTGGAATTGAGTAATGGTACAACAGAGTAAGACCTTCTCATCATACCTGGGTGTGGCAAAGGTGAATAAACTTGATAATCATAACTATTTATTTTCTGAATTTATATAGTCATGTGATATGTCATGGATCCAATTCTGTCTCTTTTTTATCTTACCCCACCCCTTCTCTCTCTTAATTTTTTGCCTTAAAATATTCTGTTGTCATACATTTCTGCTTACAGAGAGGAAGATTGACCACACTGGATCAGTCTACTATCCCTCCACAGGTTACATCACCAGCACCCAGGACTTCAGGGTCCCATGCTGTTAGTGTTGCCTCCACAGCCTCTGAACTACCTGCCCCATCTACATCAGGTTTGCCCCAGCACTGGTATCCTCCAGGAGATGTATTGGTGTCAGTGGTGATTTTGTCACCCATCTAGAGCTGACTAGGCTGGTAGAGGGTATAATGGAAAAGACCCAAATCAGCAGGGTAGAAAAGGTGCTTTATCACATCTCCAAGACAATGCCATGTCAAACACTGAGACAGGAAACTGAAACAGGAGACAGTGAAGACTGTTCTGATTATGAGGACTACAGTCTTAATTGATGTGGGTACACCTTCGATATCCCCTAGCTTTCCCTAATCACGGTGTCCTCCAACCTTTTGTGTCCATCACCATCCTTGTCTATCTTGTTTGTCCTGTATATCTGTGTCTGTTTCCTCACCTAACCTTCCTAACTGAACATCACATTCCTAAGTGCCTTCCCCAGTATTCCTTTCACTTTAAAAGAAAAAAGGTAAAAAATGGACACTTGTCCCACAAAAAAATAATGACCAATACATACCTCTCCGCTTCACCTATAAGTCTTCTTGACACAACTTGATTTGGTGCAATTGTCTATACAACATTATTTTGCTGCTGCCACATACCCTTGGTTTGGTGACAGTCTAAATTCAGCGAATTGTGCCTACACTTCTACATTTATGTTGTGAAGAAATAGATTGTTATTCTCTCCCACCACCCTCTTGCAAATTCCTCTTTTCCTTCCCTTGTGTCCTCCCCTTTGCTTGCCCAGCCCCCACTCCCCATTTCACCACTTCCCTTTCAAACCCTTTTTTGCACATTCCAGTCAAAAAATAGAATCACACAAAACACCCATGGCCATAAATAGCACATAAGAAAGCCTTCACTTTTTTTCTCTCAACATTTGCAGAAAAGTTGGCATTGCACACTGATGCTGAGTGATGGTGAATGGCTGTTCGTATTCTATGGAAAAACCTAGTCAGTTGTTGCCATTACCTGCAGTAGTCTGGTTCTCCTCACACAAAGGTGCTTAAACATGCTGTGCTATTAGAATATAGAGAAAAGTTTGATTAAAGGAAATCATTATAACATTACTCTTAACAGTTATTTGACTATGAAATGTAGCCAAGTGCAACATTCTCTGTAGTGTGTTGACATAAATCAATTGTCTGAAGATTCATTTTTGACCATAGCACCAAAGGTTTGATTCCAAGTGCATGCTACATTATTTCTTACTGTGATGTTGTATTCTCATGATATGTTTCATGACACATATGTTACTTTTCATCCATTTAAGCATTCACCAACCCATCCATGACCATAAGGAATATTTAGGAAACCTTCCTTATTCTATTCATATCTTCATTATGTTTTGCCTGTCCTACAGCTTCTTGATCCCCAGAGCCATCACTTACTGACACAGAACATGAGTGATAAATATTGAGGACACACCATAAAGATGTGTGTTGATGACCCATAATACCACCCTTTCATATGCGTCTGTTTATGTGTCTCTATCTTCATCCCTTTTCTCTTACCCCTTTGTACTATTGACTATTCATTAGGCTGATGGATGTAAACTTCATGTTATGGCATTTTCAGTCTGTAATTTATTTGCTGAAGAATACAACCTATATCTTCCATTGCCTGAATAGGTTATTATTGCCCCATCAAAGGTGTGATTTTTGGCATGTGTGAACTATAATTTCCTTGGTGGGATGTAGAGATAATGATCAAGTTTGTAAACTTAATTTTTCATCTTGACAACAGTCAGAATCCAGCATATAGTGAAACTCTTACTACCTATCTTTATGTGTCATTCCTGTGAATGAGTTGACTATGTATCTCTTTATAAGCGCCTTGTGTTTGATCAGTTATAGTCCCCAGCATTTGTGTGAGGGCTGGCAATGAGCAACTGTAGTATTTGATGCTAAATAGCATTTCATGTGTTATTGCAAAAAGCAGTGAGTGTTTGCCTTACACCTCATTGTACACTCAGTTTACTTGCGATTTCCCACAAAGTGTATCTCGTACGTAGTAGGTATAAAAGATTATTTCAGTAGCTATTACACACACAGTTTGGCTAGGGAACATATTTATAATATTCATTCCTAGATATTCTTAAATTCATGATAACAAGTTACTATAATAATCATATTCTGACACTGTATGCAAAATGATCTACATACTGAAGTCAAACCCTGTTTCAAGTTTGTTTTTTCATTTAGATCAGAGAGTTTACACTGTGTGCCACATAGATAGCTAGGCTGACAGATGGATTTCCTATATGAAGTACTGTCCAGAGTGCTGACGGCCACGTATTGCTGCTAAGCCTGTTTGCGCTGTAGAAGGCAAACCAAATCAAATTTTTTTCACTTTTTCCTTCAGCAGAGAACTCTGCTCACAGAGTACTGTCACACAAATGGGGAAGGCAGGCACAACACTTCATTTTGAATTACGCTTTGGAGCTAACACGAAAAGGTATAATGCAACATGCAGAGCATATGTAAGTAACATTTTTTTAAACACCTTTATTAAATTATCACTTGTGACATAGGCAAGTTTACATTTATATAAAAGTAATCAAAGATACAACAGGTTTGGGCAGTGCAGTGGTGCAGTAGTTAATGTTGTTGCCTCACAGCAATAGGTTCTCCAGTTTGATTCTCAACTGGGATGCCTTCTGTGCATGTCTTCCCTGCATTTGTGTGGGTTTCATCTGGGTACTCTGTTTTCCTCCCGCATTCCAAAGACATGTATCTGGAGCATTTCTTCCCAGGCCTCTGCTGAAAATAGGCTCTGTCCTAGTCAGACTTTCCTGATCAACAAATGTTAAATAAATAAATCTGTTGTAAATGTAATCAGAAACACAGCATTTCTTCTTTGATTCTTATTTCTGCAAAGGTTGGAAAGGAACACTGCTAAACACTGGTACTTCATAGTTCCAGTTCAACACATCAAATATGCAAATTTGTTCCCAGCATTGCGCTTTAGGAAGACATTTGAAATAAAACTGGTATTGTTATTGGATGATATTACTTTATTACATGGAAGTTGTTTAAAGGCAAACAACGGGATTCTGTTATTAAATGCTCAATGTCTCTGTCCTTTTTCTCCCTATTTATTGTCTCTGCTATGAATGAACAACACTGCATTTAAAATATTTTAAATTGACTGTTTCTCTCCACTAGAACAGTACTTTACTGTACTGTGGTGGTTTCAATTTCAAAAAACATTTATCCCACCCTTGCTTCAGTCTCCAATACATTGATGTGGTCAAGACCACTGAATACAAGTAGTTTTCTGGCCAGTTGCCTCCCCAAACTGACATCACCATGACTGTCCTAAAAACGCACCAATGCTGTGGTGTCACAGCTCCCTGATCCTTCCCCTACCCATATAAAAAGTAAAGGCTAGAACAAGGAAACAGTACATGAGTTAAGTCTCTTGCTATGAGCTGTCAAACACAGCAGGTAGCAGCTAAAATTACCCTTAACACTTTGACAGCTAGGGAGGTTAGGTGTAAAGGGGATGAGTCAAAGTAGTCCAATTCAGGCTTCACAAAAAATGCAGTTTAGCCATTCTAAAAAGATGCAGCAGTAAAAAACACTTTGAAAGTTTGTTCTGTGCCATTTGCACTGTTTATGTTTTAAGTAGTCATTGAATGGCATGAAATGTTACTTAAAACTAACTGACAGAAAGACAGCAGTGTATGCTTGGTACTTTAAGAAGAAGGAGGCCTGCATGATGTAACTTTTTACAAATGGACATGGCAGTTTGGGATCCCTAGAGGCAGACTAAACAATCAGAATTACTTCAAGATGCCAGACCCCATGTGGTCAGATTAAGAAATTACATATGAAAATATTTAAAAACCTGTAAATAGTCCCATAGTGGTGTTAAAATGTAGGAAACACCAAGCCATTATGAAGTAAACATGTTTTTTGAGTATGCGGGTGTGGTTTTCCTTTAATGTACTCATGTGAACTGCAATGAACTGTGTGGTTAACTGACCCTTCATTCTGGCCAGTTAGGTCTGCACTGCAGTACACTTACAAATGATATACAACACTATACAGCCTTGATACACACAAATCAGCATTTTTTTAATCCCTCCTGCATTGGAACATTAAGTATTGTTTGCTACTGACAGTCCACATGGCCCATGCATGAGCACATATCATTACTAATACTAGCACCATTCATTAAGGTTTAAATACCATCATCATAACCTGATGATCCATGAATGATTTATTCTCCATCCCATCTTTCACATTTGCATGTGTCTCATCTACACAAGACAGGTTGGCATGTGTCACTCTCAATTCTGCAATATGCAGTAATGACAGCAAAGCTGGCATAAGTCAGCAGGACGTATGTATTCTTGATCATATCATTGCAATTACTAATTCATATTAGCAAATAAGGATTTGCACAAAACCTTCCACTTCACATTTTCAGTGGCACAGACTAAGAAGGTAATACTATCTATACTGCACTGTCACAGTGTAAAAGTCAGACTTCTGCAGTGGCATTTGCATTAAGTACAGTGTCCTCTAGATTGTGTCAATAGATAGATTGTTCTAATCTCACAGCAGTCAACTTGTGTGTGTGCATGTGTGTGTATGCATGTGTGCATGTGTGTGTGCGTGTGTACATGTGTGTGCTTGTTTGTGCATTTGCACGTGTGTGTGTGTGTGTGTGTGTGTGTGTGTGTGTGTGTGTGTGTGTGTGTGTGTGCACAGAGTCATGTAAATATGATCTTAACTACTGCCAGCTTCAGTAAAGTAGTAGCCTGAAGTTAATTTTCACTGCAGGGTGAATCCACATTAGTGTCAGACAATTGCGTGTGTACATGTGTGTGCTTGTTTGTGCATTTGCACGTGTGTGTGTGTGTGTGTGTGTGTGTGTGTGTGTGTGTGTGTGTGTGTGTGTGTGTGCACAGAGTCATGTAAATATGATCTTAACTACTGCCAGCTTCAGTAAAGTAGTAGCCTGAAGTTAATTTTCACTGCAGGGTGAATCCACATTAGTGTCAGACAATTCTCCAAATACCATCATCTCTGTAACACACCATGATGTCATCCTCTATAAAGTGCACTCTCATACTACAAAAGTCAGACTTCTGTGGTGGCACTTATGTAAAGTATTGTGAGTGCTAAATTGCACAGCTAGATAGGTAGGGGATTCTAATCTCACAGTAGTCAGTGTGTGTGTGTGTGTGTGTGTGTGTGTGTGTGTGTGTGTGTGTGTGTGTGTGTGTTGTATGGAGTCATAAATCTAATAAATATAATCCTAACTATTGCTACCCTCAATAAAATAGCCTGGAATTAAATTTACACTGCAGGGTGAGTCCACGTCAGTGTTAGACACTTCTCCAAGCATCTTCTGTGCAACACCACACTAATGGCATGCACTGTAAAGTTCATTCTCACACTATAAAAGGCAGACTTCTGCATTGCACTAACATAAAATACTATGTCCTCTAGATTGCATACCTGGATAGGTTGGGGGGTTTAATCTCACAGTAGTCAACTTGTGTGCATGTATTTAGTTGTTTAAATATGAACTTAACTATTGCTGACCTTAATAAAGTGGTAGCCTGGAAATAATTTTGCACTGCAGGGTGAGTCCACATCAGTGCCAGACCCTCCTTCCAACATAATCTTCTCTCCAAGACCATACTGATGACATCCTCTAGAAGATGGACTCTCATGATATAAAAGTCAGACTTCTGCAATGACACTTGTGTTAAGTACTGTGTCTTCTATACTGCATAGCTAGATAGGTAAGGAGTTCTAATCTCATGGCAGTCAATTTGTGTGTGAGTGTATTGAGATGTACAAATATGACCTTACCTACTGCTGACCTCAATAAAATAGTAGCCTTCAATTTATCTTATACTGCAAGGTGAGTCCACATCAGTGTCAGACCCATCTCACAACATGTTCTCAGCAACACAATACCGATGTCATACTGTATAAAGTGCACTCTCACTCTATTGAAGTATGACTTCTACTGTGGCACTTGCATTAAGTACTGGGTCCTATAGATTGTACAGCTGGATAGGTAGGGGGGTTCTAATCTCACAACAATCAATTTGTGTGTGTGTGAGGGGGGGGGGTAAATCCATTGCATCACTAAAAGTTTAATTTAACAAGTGTGCTCATTTGACTCCCACACATGAGAAACATCACATTTTCATTCTGAAAACAAATGCAAATGCATGCCATTTGCAATGCAATGATAAGGTCATCATTTCAATAATGCAATCTTACACAACTAAAGTCAGTCCTTTTTTGTGGTGCATGCATATATTGCAAGTCAAAAAATGAACAGCAGAAATGTTCACTAACTTTAATAAAATTCAAATAAAAGCAAATCTTTCGGGTTTCCCCTTCCTCAGTGCTCATCTAAGCACTGAGGAAGGGGAAACCCGAAAGCTTTGCTCTTATTTGAATTTTATTAAAGTTAGTGAATATTTATGCTGTTCGTTTTTTGACTTGCTGTTGGACTTTTATCGAATATGGTTGCCTGCAGTGGACCCTTTTTTTGTTTTTGGTGCATGCATATATTGCACATGTTTGTAGATTGTGTCAGTTGATACGTAGGGAGTTTAAATACAGCACTGAGACTTTCATGACTGTGTGTGTGGGTCCATGTGAATGGATACGATATGTGTTACATCTCTTAGTATTGACAACATTTAGAATTCCGCATAGATGTAGAACTTATTTTTGTAGACACATCTCTTTTGTATGATACAGCTCATGTCATCCTATCAAAGACGCAATATGGCTCACATGCAATCAAACTTCTCCCATGGTGCTTCCATAAAATACACTTTTTTGTAGATTGTGTCAGCTGATAGGTAGGGAGTTCAAATACAGGAATGACTGTTGTCTGTGAGTGGGAGACTCTTACTCTTCCTGTGCAGAACAGACTGCAACTGCACATGTGCGGTACATCTATAGAGTGTGCTTCTGCTGTGCAATCACTTTTTATTGGAAACATGAAGGTAATACATAATGGTGATGTCATCCATTAAACTGGGCAGTGTCACAGTCATCAAATAAATCTGTAGTTGCTCTTGGTTTCAGCAAACCTTCATTAGCCTCTCTGCTGTTAGCAATATAGTTAAAATCCCGACATCACTTCTTACAATCAGTGTGCATGTTGTTAACAGTGTTGTCACTCACATGTGCTATGTTCATGTGTAGATGCTGTTTCCTGTTACAAGAGTTTATACTACATTTCCTTTGGAAAGGCCGTATTGAACACTGATGCTGTCATTTGAATAGTTTGTATTTCCATCACAGTTTTAGTAAAATGCCTCCTCAAGACTGAGGACAACAGATGATATAATGTATGTTGTCACCTAAGTAAGCATGTGTTCCAATATGGAATTATATCCACACTGTATAATAGTTGTTCTACAATCCCAGTGACAACAGCAGGGGGCTACAGGTGTGTTTGGGTATACCTAGCATCAAACAATGCTGTCTGACATACAGCTGGATTCTATCTGAGTAATTACAGGGATGCATATTCCTTGATTCCTACACATGAAGTAATGCTTTCACATAAAAATACACATCACAATTGGCTATGCACTTATACCATAGTACATTCATTGATCCCATTATGGTGCTGATTTTTCTCAATGCTTAGTCAAGTGTTCCAAACTAGCATGGAGTGAATGTAAGCATTTGATTCCTTAATTATTCTGCAGGAAAGACATCCCCTGTCATATTTTGCACATGTATAATGGCAGATGCCTCTCCCATCAATTTTAGTAAATAAATTTATGGACAGAATAAAGTACAGCTGATTGAATGTTTTCACATAGGTGGAGCTTACCAGCTGTGATAACAGTTCCACTGTGGCAAATGTGATCGATAGCTGTATTGTTATTTGGAGAAGTTGTACAGCTTGATATTCAGTTCTAGCAGAAGGATTTATTTTGTGTGAATGTACTGGTGTCACACAACAACCATTACATCACCTCAGTCTTATCCCTTGATACATATGCTGTATGAATACATGTGAACATAGCTTTGCATTTCATGACCGTAGACATTTGTTTTGTCAATGTCATGGTGAGAGTGCTGCTTTGGCACATGCATTGAGCACTGTGGTGTACATGAGTGTGCTTCAGTTCTTGGGTAGCATGTGTACACACATACAAAGGAACCTTCCTTGATCATGGAACATTGATATAGGACTGATCACAATTGTGTGCACATGAGCATACTCACTTAATTGCCATCAGTCTGACATGCTGATATGACATTCATTATCAGGAATCCTTTCTTAATTCACACATTAATTTCATTTGTTTGTGACAATACCCAATGCTTCTTCCTGTGGTAGATGTCAACAATACACAGCTCTTGGGAATACATTCTGTCATACTGTGGTGTTTGCATCTGTTCATATCTGTCTGCACAATAACTGTATAAGTCAGCAGTGCCTTATGCAAGGATATTACGTATGTTACACTCTGCTCTCACATTTGAACACCGCACACACCTACATATGGGATGCATAACCATTAGAATACTGAAGTGCATAATCCCCTTCAAGGGTGATCTACCTCATGCAGGTGTTAAGGCCTATTTCTGTGGTTTACAAAGTTAATACACAAGTCACTGTTAAAATTGAAGGGATGGGTTTGATTCATGACAAAGGGGACTGCAGCTTCTGAGACATTGCTATTTTCCAGAATGTTATATGGCAAAATGCACACTGTGCAAATATCCCATAATGTTTGTACTGTCTCTGTAAACTGTTATCTCAACTCAGCATGTTAATGACATTCATATGGCATGCAATTCCCCTCTTACAATGTGAATTTATGTAACTGTCATATCCTATAATATCATGCCTGCTTTTATTTACCTATATTTGCTCAGGAAATGTGACCACCATTAATTATGCAAACAATTTCTTATTACAAAATCATCTTTGTAACATAAGCACCTTCACATCAATTATCTTACTAGAATTTTAACATTTACACCCCCCATTACATATTTCTATATTCAGCTATTTGATTTCTGTGCACATTGTCCTTAGTATACGGTTCCTGTCTGGTAACCCATGTATTGTAATTGCATTGTAATTGTCCTTGCTGTTTCCCCTCCCCTCTTACTTATTTCTGTGCTCATATATTTGATTTATGTGCACAGTACACTCAGTACACTTTCTCTGCCTGGTACAGCTTGCACTATTTGCTCTATGTAGAAGTTTGTGCTGTCTCCGCAAGCACACTTAAAAGGTTTGCATATAACTAAGCTTGTTTGTTTACGGTGTGAGATTGTGTTGCTCAACACATTTTCCTGGCCACCAACACTATTGTTGGCTACAAAAATGTGCTTGTATTCATGTATGTTTGATGAGCAGCATACATATGCGATTAGTGTCTGTTTCTGGTGAATTTAAGTCCACAGCCACTATTATTCTTCCCTCCTATGTTTCATGCAAGAAAGGTATGAATTCCTTTAGATCATCAGCACTTGACTTTGGTGGTATATACACTACAACAATTGTTATATGCTCCAGGGTTGTCTTTACTGTCACAGTAACACAATCTATAGAATTGGTGTTATCAATGAATATGTAATAATCTCAGATCTCAACACTTCCACATTATTTTTTTGTTAGTTTTGCCTAGTACAGTAAAAACATATATATCCTGAGAGAACTGGTCTTTAACCATGTTTCACAAACAATTCAACATTAATCTTGTGGGAACATAACAACATTTCCAATAAAAATAATATTATTAATGCTTGTAGCATTAAGAACTATCAGAGATGCATCAAATGTTGTTATCTGCCAAATATTACATTTTCAACCTGGGAAAAGTTTTGTCAGATATTGCAAAATATGTGCTGCAAAAATTCTCTTCCCTGATCTTAACAAGTGCACCCCATCCTGTCTGAACAAGTGCACCCAAAATTAGGCTTGGATGCTCTACACATTTCCATTTGTTTTTAAATGGGAAATTTTTTCATGTAGGTATTTACACAAAAAAATCTTTTAAATCATGGTGACCTGATTCATGAAAAATAACACCTGTACAAACTATGCTATGGTGACTAATTGCATGCTGGGGATGGCAGAGGTAAGGAAAATTATATCAAATATTCAAAAGGAACAAGAAAAATGAAATAAGAAAACTGAGTCAGATGCTGAGGATTCTGAGTTCAGCAGTAAAATAAAAATTAAGACATCAGAACAGACTGAGTATAACAGGCCTGCTAAATGTACCAGACAGCAAATGATGAAAAGAAGAGAGGGACGGCAAGAACTAATCCTCCCTCTGAGAAAAATGTTTGATGAGTGAGTTCACTGTCCTTGGTTTTCTATAGATCTTAAGAATTTGGTACAAGAAATCCCTAACATAAGGAAGGAGTCTGTAAAGGTCAAAGCAGAAATGTAGACTGTAATAACATGTTATGAGCCCCTTTGAGTAGACAATCAATTAACTGAGAGCAATATTGACTGTCAGATGTCATAAGGAAACAGTTGCTAGAAAAGACAGAATGGTCAGACAGAGCTCAGTTGGCAGAGAAAAGGCAAGATTTATTAAACGCAATATACCCAGTTAAGACAAATTGGTCTAAAATATAGGCTTGTAAACTAGATAAGGGAGAAAGCACTGCAAACTGGAGATAGTCAGGCATTGTAGACATTACTGCAAATGCTCCTCAGGCTATTACTGCAGTTTTTTTTGCACAGACTTTTACCTAAAATCAAAGAACATTTGTTGAAAGTAGTAGTGGACTGGGAAGGAAAAGATATTAAAGATGTGTTGCCAGTTGCTCAACACTGTGAAGGTGTGATGGAAAGAAAAAAGGAAGCAAATGACAGCCAAATTAATGACTTTACAAATTCAGCTTTAATCATCTTTGAAAAATAAAGGAAAAGGAAGGAGAAAGGGGAGCCAAGGCAGAAACCACCTCAGAAAAATAATGTGGGAAGAGACAGTGTAAACTGGAATGGCAAATCTGTTTTCTTTCTGTAAAAACCCAGGGCATTGGTAGGCACAATGTCCTAAATGTCCAGCTTCCTAGTTCATGGGTTCATAGGTTCACAGAAGGTAACTAGGCTAATGGTCCTAGGGCCTTTACAAGCCTAGCCGTGAAAAAACAGATTACTTTATTAACCATAGTCAGATGGTGATTGTTAGCAGAGTGACTTTGTGATCAGCACCAACTTCCCCGTCCATGAGGGACATAGGTGCCACCCCCAGGGTGAATTTAAGGTCACCCATCCAATTGTCAAGGGTGCACTTGGATAGGGTCATTGAGGAGCTCTGCTTCACATGGAGTGGGAGCTTATTCCACAGGAGCAGCAATTGTTGGGATATATATCTGTCACTCCAGCATGTTTTGTTAATGTCACAGGCTAGGTTGAGATCCCTGGAGTGAGTTAATCTTGTCCCATTTGATTTGCGGATGTGCAGCATTTACATTAGGGCAGGGTCCAAAACTGCTTTGTAGGCCAGGCACAGGTCATCTCTCAGCAGCATGTATAATACAGAGTACAGTGACAGGGCTTTCAGTATTTCTGTGTATGTCATGTTTTTGAGGCCCTGGATTCTCTTGGTTAGAAACCTCTGTAATCTCTCCAGTTGCTGCATGTGTCTGGTGAGGAACATACTCAGTTTGTGGTCGGATAAGGGTCGAGTACAGTGGAACTATAATCTCACTGGACTTAGATGCAATGCCTTTATTTATGAGATGTCCAATGTTGAATGCTTTTCTTACCATTACAGACATATGGTGTTTGAAGTTTATATTGCTATCAACCTGTGTTCCTAAGTCTCGTACCACTGAGTTCAAGCTTAGAGGGGTGCTATATATGTCATAATTTACAGGGGCTACTTTACCATAGGGGATAATGGGGCATTTTTTGTGTTAATTTTTAGTCCATGAGTTTGGCACCAGTCATATGTCTGTGTCACCCCTTTCTGTAATATGTTAACATCACTGGGGAATGTATCATTGTGCCCCTTTTACAGTCATCTGCAAATTTGGTAAGCCACAGGCCAACTACCTTCACCTGGATGTCAGGCAAATAGATTTCAATCAGTAGAGAACCCAACACAAATCCTTGTGGTACCCCACTGGTAAACTGGTCTACTGATGGAGGTGGACTCCCCACCTTTAACAGTGTACCTTTTGTCAGTGAAGATGTTGGTTACTCCCCAGATGGGAGAGTTTCACTATGATACCTGAACGGGGGATTGTGTCAAAAGCCTTGACCAAATCAAGAGAGGCAGTATGTACAGTCTTGCCCTCATCCAGTGTATTGATGACATTCTCAAATAAGTCCACCGGGTGTATTAAGCAAGAGCTACCCTTGACGAAACCAAACTGGGTCAGGTCAAGAGTTTGAAGGTCGCTTATGTCTTTGTAGATAAGGTCCATAATGATTCTTTCCATAGCCTTGCTGATATGGCTAGCTAAGCTTATGGACTGGTAGTTCCCTTTGTGCAATGGGATTACTGTTGCTGTTCTCCACTCTGCCATGACAAAGCTAGTGCTCAGGCTATGGTTAAAAAGAGTACCAAGTGGTTCCATTAAGTCTTTAGTAGGCAATAGTTTGCTATGGAGAAATTTTTCATTTTTTTTTTTACTCCTGTGGGGATGTCAGATTTAATCTTTACTTCAAATGAGACAGATTTATGATCTGACTTTACCAGGGAGGGCAAATCTAGGGAGTAATGCATTGACCCTCCATGTTGTTGAGCACTAGGTCCAGGGTATTTGAGACCCTTGTGGGGTGCAGACTAACTGTTTCAGTACATCTGAATTAACAAAGTCCAGGAATCTCATAGCAGTCATGTTTGTGCTCATGTAAGTTTCCAAACTGATGGATCGATATTTGAAATCTCCCATGACCAATGTGTTTGGCTGTATACTGAGTGACTCTAGCAGGTCCAGGTAAGAAGTGTGCTTCTCCTGGTTCATATTGTGGTACCTGTAGCTAACAATGATGTGGAAGGGTATTTTCCATCTAGTTATTTGGGCCTGGAGTAGCTCAAGAGAGTTGCCCTGTTTCCTCAGTCTTGAGGTGCATTTGGATTTAACTCATTCACTGCGGAGCAGCTCAGAGAATGCTGACTGCTTACTTTCACCATAGGAACAACAGTGCAACCTGAGCTGTTTTTCTGTTAATCCATTTATAATACCATACAGAAAACAAATGTTCATAACTCTTTAATCATAAGAGCTAGACTAAAAATGTAAATGCAAAAGTTGATCAGTAGACACTGATCTTTCCAAAGGTGTAAATGTTGATAATGTGCATCTAAATTATAATGAAATATTTGCCAGGGAATGCTGATATTATGCATATTTTTTGCCTGTTTAGTAAAGCAAAACACAATATCTCTACGAACATACTGTGTACCCCCATACAATTTGTGATTAATTTGTTTGTATGAATGTTAGCTTTAAAATGATGCCTTGGCCAGTACTGTGTGATGCTCCCTTACTGAGATATTCACAGAAATATGATTAATATTACATTTCTCCTATCCTGATAAGTAGCAAAACATCATATCTCATCATCTGTAACAGACAAGAGACTACATCAGTGTACATGTTGTGTGGCTCAATGTCAGCTTCAAAATGAGGTATTACTTAGCTTATTGACATGTTCCCTGACAAAGTTATTTACCAAAATATGAAAAAATATCATAATTCTCATAACCATGGTCCCAATCAAACTGTTATTTCAGTACATGTGTACTGCATACAGATGCAGTTATTTTTACATCTTGTAAATACTAGTACTGTCTTCAAAATGAGGTACTGCTTGGCATGTTAACATGTTTCTTGACAAAGTTAGTTACCAAAATATGAAAAAATATCTTAAATCGCATACTGCATACAGACAGTTTTAACATGAGGTTTTACTCAGCATGTTGACAAGTTCCTTAGCAAACTTTTACAACTAAATATGAAAAATATCAGGGGGCACTCAAAAATGTATGGGCTGTCCCACACCGGTGCTTGCAATGTGATAATGACTTTTAGTAGGTTCATAGGTTTATAGGTTTGTACTAGGCTATCTGCCCAAAGACATTTATATGCCTAGCCGAAATGTGTTGGCTTTCGCCACCCCCTTAGATTAGTTCCCTATGCATCTGTCCAGCAGAACCACTGAAGTGATCCCCGGGGTAAACTTCCTGTTTCCCATCCACTCGTCAAGGTTTCTCTTGAAGAGTGTTAGTGAGGAGGTCTGCCTAATGTAGATTGGAATCTTGTTCCAGAGCATCGGAAGTCTCTGGGATGGGAATCTATCCCTCCAGTATGTCCTATTTATTGTTGTGGTGAGGTTTAGATCCCTAGAGCATGTGGCTCGAGGGGATATGGTTTTCTTTAGGTGGAGCATGTCCATCAATTCTGGGTTGGACATGGCCTTGTATGTCAGGCAGAGATCACATCTGAGTAGGTGGTATGCATCCGAGTACAGCTGGAGTTTCTTCAGTTGAGCTGCATAGGGCATCTGTTCGAGGCCAGTGATCCTCTTGGTGAGGTACTTCTGTGGTCTTTCCAGCTGTTGCAGGTGTCTTGTAAGGTACATCCCAAATGGGACGTTGTACTCTATGATGGGTCTGATGAGTGATGCGTACAGGGGCACAATGATCTCTTCTGATCTGGATGCAAACCCTTTTGTGATTAGGTGGACCACATAGAAGGATTTTCTAACCACTTTCGCAATGTGATTATCAAAGGAGAGATTACTATCTACTTGGGTCCCCAGATCCCTTATTTTGTCTTTAATATTTAGGGGGCTACCACCTATGTGGTAATTTGTGGGTACTTTGTTTTTTCCAAAGGGAATGACTATGCACTTTTTGGCATTTAGCTTGAGGCCATGGTTTTGACACCAGGTATCTGTCTCAATGAGACCCTTTTGGAGGATGTCTGTGTCAGCCAGAGAGTCAATTATATTCCCTAGTTTGCAGTCGTCTGTGAACTTGGTCAGCCATAGTCCTCCTGTGCTTGCCTGTACCTCTGAGAAGTATATGTCAAACAGGAGGGGTCCTAGGACTGAGCCCTGGGGAACGCCACATGTAACCGATTTAGAGTCAGACCTAGCTCCTGCAACTCTTACCATGTGGGTTCTGTCCGTGAGCCATTTGGCAACCCATCTTGTGATGTAGAGGTTTATGTTAAGGCTGGTGAGCTTGTCTATAATACCAGAATGGGGAATGGTGTCGAAGGTCTTTGCGAGGTCTAGGTAGGCTGTGTGGACCACCATTCCCATGACTATAGCCTTGGTAACCAGTCCACCAGGTTTAGGAGGCATGATCTGCCCTTAACAAAGCTGAACTGGGTAGGGTCCAGTGTTTGGAGGTTCCCAGTGTCTCTGTTAATGAGATCCATGATGATGCGCTCCATAGCCTTGCAGACCAAGCTAGTCAGGCTTATAGGGTGATAGTTCCCGGGGTCTGTTGTGGCTCCACCTTTGTGGAGCAGAATAATCATTGCTGTGCGCCACTCTATGGGCACATAGCCTGTGAAGAGGTTGAGTTTGAACAGTGTGTTTAGGTGAGGGGTTAGTTCATCTTTCAGCTCATATAGAACGCAGCCTGGGACACCGTCCAGTCCCATTGATGCTGTGTTTTTGGCTTTGGAGAGAGCTGTTTTAACCTGAGTGTCTGTGATTTCAGGAGCACTGCATTCTTCTGGTATGGTTATGGGCCCTTTTGGGGATGAGAGGGGGTGAAGTTTGCACTGAACCTGTCTTCCAGGATGTTGGCAATATCGGTCGGTTCAGTGTATTTTGTGCCATTCTGCACTAACTCCGAGCAGATCTGGGAATTGCCACTTAGATTCTTGACATAGCTAAAGAATGCCTTGTGGTTATCTTTGGAGTCCTTGGCAATTTTTCTTTCGAAGCTAGCCTTGGATGATTTTATGAGGGATCATATTTTCTTGCTGATACTGATCAGGGATGTCTTCCCCTCTTGGGATTTTACTCTTTTCCGTAGTAGTTTCCTCCTTCTATTTTATAGCTTGCTTATGGCAGGGTTCCACCAGACTGGTTTCCTTTTTTTGGAGGAGTGAATGAATAACAGTGACAGCTGCCAATAGGTTTACCTAACAAGTGATAATGACTCAGTGTTATACTCTGACTGCACAAATAATGTGATAATAACCTCCATGTCTTTACTGCAAGATTCTGCATGCTCATACAAAGGTGATAATTGTTCCACATAACCTTTTGAGCAAACATTCATTACATTCATGGTGCAAGTATTCTGTAAAACTGAGTCATTACCATCCTTTAGGAAAAGCCAGGAGTAGTGCAGTAAAAGTTGTATAACATTTCTATATTACTTAACTCTTCCTGTCATCTAAATTCTACGTATGACAGAGAACAGCAAATAAATTTAGTTCAAGATGGTTATTCTCTTCAAACCGTTCTTCAGCATCCATACATGCTTTGTATCAAGTGAATGGAAAACAGGTACAATCATTTCCCTACATTAGAGAGGACCATTCACAGACCCACACAGTTACAGAGCAATAAGTCTATCAGCCTCATATGTAAGCCATATGTAAGCCAAGGAAAGATTTATCATGGAACTTAACAAGGACATAGGAATCTTCCAAACACTGGACTTATCTCAGTTTAGATTCGTCAAAAGCAGGCCATGCTTACTCAACCTGGTGGATTTCTATGAAAAATTCACTAAAGCAATGGATGAAGGTAAAACAGTACAACTCATTTGCATTCATGGTGCTGATGCTGGTAGGTTGTTAGGTGTATGGTGAAGTAGAAAGGAGTAGGAAGGAGGTATAGGGAGCTTGGAAGTGAATTTTGAAAATAAGCTTTCGGTCTGACAATAAAATAAATAATGGGCATGCTCAATACTTATAAAAATAAGCTTATACAATTTAACTACATAACTTAAAAAAATGAAACAGACATAGTGCACAATAGCAAGCACACGCATGCACGCACACACAGACGCACACACACACACACACACACACACACACACACACACACACACACACACACACACACACACACACAAAGAAATAGACTGCAGACACAGACACAATGGCAAAATAAAATGAGTAAGCCAATAAGCAAATTTAGATGTGAACAAGAAGTTTATCCTTGTACAACTTTCTGAAGCACATCTTATCTAAATACAAAAGAAAGGCAATAAAAATAAAATAATCCTTATTTAAAGAAGCCTTAGTACTCCAAGTTGCAAGTCCTGAGCGCATATTATATAGAGTCAAAAATGTAAGTACGTTTTTTTGACAGCCTCTCAGTATTTTTACGCATGTTCCTTTGGCTATGAACTGTACACTGACTGTTGTCCTTATAATTTTCATTTATGAGCGTGTGTACTTTCACCAGTGCTGGAAAAACTAGATGTTACCACAGCAGCTGGTGGACGTGAGATAATGACCAAACAGGGAACTATAACTACAAAAACTTACTACACGGGGAAAAACTGCACCACTATTTCTTCCCAAAAAAAGACCCACTCCTGTTATGCCAGCACAGAACAGTCCATCCTAAACATGAGGAGCACATTCAACTTCTGCTTTGCAAAACAGACGACTGTGGCGCACACATTAATTGATGAGCTGTCATTGCAAGAGTGATTATTTTTGTTTGCAACATACTTCTTTAAGAGTAGCACACATTCTAATAAAACCAGTTAATATGTAGTTTACTGGGATTACTACGTCATGTCAACATGCCTCTCAGGTTTCAACTTGACCATGATTTTCAACAGTATCTTATTAGCTGTGTAGTTCTGGGACAAAACTGTGAGGAACAATCGCTAAGTAATGTCCAGCCGCATTGGATATATCCTTTTAACAGTTCATAAAGGATATATTTGTACATGTTCTCCTATTTCATGAGTGATGAGATTGAGAGAGATCGACAGTTACCATGGTGGGGATCCATTGAGTAATTGTGTATGTTTGATTGTATAAGACGGATGACTAGTTTGTGTTGTAAGTTGTATGGTTCTGATGTAGAAGGCAAATGAGATTCGCAAGTACTATTCTGAAGCTCTGCAGCTGTTATTCGATAAAACACATAAGCAGCAAAACCCTTATTTTATTTTGCTCACTGAAGGGTTTTACATTACATTCCTTATGGTAGTCCTCAGACCAGCCTTGCAGGGATATTTGCTTAACAATCATAGACATGGACTCATCAGAAGGCAGTGCAAGTGGTGGCTTGGATTTCGCTACTCTGATTGACTGCCACCATTTGCTTCAGGGAATGCAGGCAGAATTGGCTTAGTGTGAAAAAGCCGATTTACTCAAAAAAATTAAATATAAACATATGGTTACTTTGATGTGAAAGCAAAGTTGAGACGATAACTGTCAAAGTTCAGTTACTTTTTCAACTTAGTTTTCACAACATGGGCTGAAATAGGACTGGGAAGTATGTCGCACCTGTGGAAGGCACTCGGAGGTAACATCATAAAATTCCACACATCTCATAGCATGCTCGGATGTAACCACAGAGGTGCTATGAAACGGTAGTCGGGGTTAAAGAGTTAATGAAGATGGATACACCTCAACATTTGGTTCTTTCACACTTGTTTTGAGGTCTGAACATGTGAAAGGCATTGTGGCCTTATATGGCTGGGATGCTCTTAGGGTCTTGAACCAAGCCTCAGTGACTGCATAGACATCAGCATCTTCCAAGGGGAAGAGTGCTTCCAGGGAGTGCAGTTTACTGTTTAAGCTCCTAGCATTAAGCAACATGACCTTCAATTTGTCTTCAGTGGATTTCTTTACATCAGACATTTTGTTGTTTGGACATTGCCTAAAAAGGCACTATGGTGGAGGCAAGCATCTTTGCCTATATCCAAAAGACTTACAAATAAAAAAAAAAAACAAAACCAGCAAGGCAGCGATGATAAAGGTACACTTTCATAAAAAAAAATGAAATTATTATCGTGGCTGCCTTACTGGTTTTTGTTTTTTACTTCTTGGTCTGTTCTTCCAGTTTTGGCATTTGGGCATTGCTAGGTAAGTTTGTTCTCTATATTCAAAGACTTGAGGAGACAGGTGAAGGCCATTTCTGGCAAAGCAGTATGGACTGTCAGCCATATCTTCCCAAACAGACAGATACTGGATCCCCCTGCAGTGACACCAGAAGCTAAGCCAATTGTTGAAATCAATCATTTTTGTCTGTATTGTGGCATCATCCTAGGTGAAGGTAGATTGCTGCTTAGGGCTAGGGACATACCTGCCTGGGACACATAATCTGAGAGTTTGGTCATGTCTCTGTTCATATAATCCAGAGAGGTACGTCACGAGTCATTCACACCAACATGTACTATGACAGAATCATACAGGCAACTGTTACTGAGTGACTTGAGTGCGTGCATAATTTGATGGATCTTGGCATCTGACAGACAGTTGACTATGACCTTCTCCTTGTTCAACCTGGTAAGGGGGACATCATTGTGTCTCACTATTGAGTTGTCTATGACCAAAACATTTGGTTTTGAGGTGTTTCACCTTAGGGGCTTGATTGTTGAGACACTGATATGTGCGTTGTTATGTGTAGTGGTGTATTCTGTTCGTATACCACTATGTGTATGTTGTTTGCACTTGGGAGGTCTCTGGTCTTTTGGCAGGCTCTTACTGAGTAACTCCACATATGTGGGTTTATGTGTCTTGACCTTATCTTGAGTGAGAGGGGAGTTGTGTGTGCTGACCACCTGTTGTATGTCTTGTTTATTGTTATGTGAGAGGACTGATTCTAATTTCATGGTATAGTTACATCTCTCATATACTGTATTTGTTTGTTTTAGGAATTATACTCTGTACAAGGCACAGAGATGAGTGTTTGTCTGTCTGTCTGTCTGTGTGGTCCCCCCCCCACTATGTCAGGCGTACTGAGATATTATGAGAGATGGCAACCTGTCTGTTGTCTCTATTTTGTCTATAAATTAGGCAGGGTCATATGTAACATGCATTGTAAATAATGTGCCCACTGAATGCCTGGTAAGCACTGTTGCTTCTAGACCTGTACTGAAAATATAAGAGTTTCATGAGATCCCTGAATTAGGAGAAACTGTAAATACAATTGCTATTTTTAACCAAATAGTTTCTCATCCTGTGTCACAGCCTTTATCAGTTTCCTTAGTTCCTATTACAGCTAACATGCTTCTTTTAAGTTATTCTGCCCCAGTTAACTTGCTTAGAAGAAATTTCTTGTGTAAATTAGGTTGTATAATATATTATTCATAATACAGAGTGCCTTTATAAGTCCCAATAGAAAATGTACTTCCTGTTCCATCTCTGTTAGAGGAATACCAGGTTATTAAAGCAGAAGTAAACCATTTGCAGTAAGAAATCCTTCAGTCTGTTCCTCCCTCCTTATGGGCATCACATTCAAATGAGGTGAGTCAAATACATACAGCATACCCAGCAAAAATAAATGAGGAGCCTAGTAAACCCTTACCTCAAATAACACAATACCCCTTGCATCCAGAAGTAGAAGAAAAAATTGGTCCAGTCATTACTCCTTTACTAGAACAGGGAATAATATGGCAACTTGCAGTCCATGTAATACTCCCATTTTAACTATTAAGAAGCCAGGAAAAGAATCCTACAGATTTGTACAAGGCCAAGGAACATTAAATAAGGTAGTAAAATCTAGTTTTCTACTTGTTTCAAACCCATCTACTATTCTCTCTTTTATACCACCAAGGGCTTGCTACTTTATAGTAACTGATTTGTGCTCAGCTTTCTTATCTATTCCTATCCATCTGGATTGTAGGTACTTGTTTGCTTTCACCTATAAAGGGAGACAATACACCTGGACAAAGTTACCGTGGGGGTATTCTGAATCTCCCTCCATTTTTTTTTCTCAGATCTTAAGACCTAATCTAGATACCATTTCTTTCATGGGTGTTTCTGTTCTTATTCAGTACTTTGATGACTTGCTTTTAGCCTCCTCTTCAATGTAATCAAGCAAGAAAGACACCATCCATTTGATCATTTCTTTAGCTCAAAAGGGATACAAAGTGCCCAGAGAAAAAAGTGTAGTTATGTCTACCTTGAGTGCATTTTATGGGTCATAATATTTCTGTAGGTGAGCGCTTCCCCCCTGTTCTTGAATTGAGGCTATCCTAAAAGCTGCAAGACCCACTACCATTTACCTGATGAGAACATTCCTGGTTATGGCTGGCTATTAATGTCACTAGATCCTGGTATATGCCAGTCTGCCAAAACCCTTTACAAAACCTGACACACTTGGATACTCCAGAGCCCATTCCATGGACATCAGAAATACACTATGCCTTCATGAGACTAAAACAAGCACTTGTAACTGTTCCATCTTTAGGACTGCCAGATTATGAGAAATCCTTTAAACTGTTTGTGTGAGGAAGAAATAATTCTGCACAAGGTTTGCTAATGCAACTCCAGGGTGATAAGCACCACCCTACAGATTATCACTACAGTAAAGTACTAGACCCAGTAGCTGCTGAATTTCCACCCTGTGTCAGACCCAGTAGCTTCTTTATTCCCAGTCTGTGTCAGACCCAGTAGCTGCTGGATTTCCACCCTGTGTCAGACCCAGTAGCTTCTTTATTCCCAGTCTGTGTCAGACCCAGTAGCTGCTGAATTTCCACCCTGTGTCAGACCCAGTAGCTTCTTTATTCCCAGTCTGTGTCAGACCCAGTAGCTGCTGAATTTCCACCCTGTGTCAGACCCAGTAGCTTCTTTATTCCCAGTCTGTGTCAGACCCAGTAGCTGCTGGATTCCCCTGTGCATCAGACATATATTTGCAAGTCCCTGTATCAATGGCATGGATGGCAGAGATGTGGCACAGGTATCATCACATGCAGAGGGTCTGGTGTGGGCGTGCCAGAGACCTAGGGTGTGCCATGCAGTTGACAGCATGTGTGTGAGTCTGGAAGGGGTGCTGGTTAGATGGGCCATGGAGAGGTGCAGTGTGTATCTGTTGGTGACCTGCATGTGGCAGTGATATTTGAGGGTGTGCCTGTACACAGCCAAGTCCAGTGCTAGCCTTACACGTGTGTATGTTGGACAGCTGTGGACAGTACATAGCAGAGTGGACAGTTCACTGTCTCTGGCCACAAACACAGGAGTGACACTGGTACCATCATACCCAAGGTCAGATGTGGTGCTAGTACCTGATAGTGACTGCTGCCTGCTGGGCTCATGTCCCCCACGGGACTGCCCAGGACCATGTGCCCATAACCTGCCATGTCATAATGTGGACAGCACACTTCCCTCTGTAGCCCTGGCGATACTGCCACTATGGAAGCATGAGAGTGCATGGCCGTGTGGACTCTCAGCAGATGGTGATGCTGACCTACATCCATGTGTCCACTGCCCTATTCCAACCAGATGTTCCAGCACAGATAATGTGTGGTCAAAGACAGACACTGTCTCAGCCCACCGTCTGTCCACTACATCAGTGAAATGATCCATGGTGTCCCCAATGCGGTGGAGGCAGTCACAGATGTCAGACTTCCTGCATCCATAGCCCTGAGCATCCATCTGGTGTTACATTCAGAATGTACCTATGCCTCCTTGATGGCCCAAAACATGCGATAAGTGACCTGTGATGTGACACCTGTGACAGGAGGTGGATGGCCAGCAGTCCTCCTTTGGGCACCCTGTCAGTCTGGCTGTGTGGGACCTCACCAGCTGTCTGGCAATGGCCAGTGTCTACACTCACTCATACCATAGTTGTCACACTGTCCTGTTCAATGTTGCCACCTTCTGACTATACAATATCTGTGGCATCTGGTGACTGGGTATGTGTGGGCTTACTGACTGTTTGCGGAGACAATGTGGGTGTAAGAGGGATGTCAACCTCTGGGACAGATTCAGCCCCTGACAATCCAACCTGTGCTCACTATGGCCACCATCATCATCAGAGTCCGCTGGGACACTGACATCAGGTTATGCTGGGGACAGACACCAACCCCTCCATTCACCTGTGAGGAGGAAGACAAAATCAGTACATTATTACCTGCACTATTATGTAAGGTAATTCACACTGACTCATACAGATGAGGAGCCACAACTGCATTACCAGTCCCACATCTTCTCATCACCGATCCCGTGTACAACACACAAACACACAACATACAGAGACAAGACAGGCCCTTTATAACACACACTTCAGCTACATCCAGTGACTGTTACCAGTACAATACATCTCTGAGGTACGTAATTTGGCAGTGTATGTGATAGAACTCCACATAATGCCCAGTACAACTATCCTGAGAATAATATGCCTACTGTGGTATCACTGCCACAGGATTGTACCATTTCCCTATTGTGTGTGTGAACAGGCATCTTGGAGTAATCGCCTCCTGTATAGCAGGCTGCATACTTGTACATAACTATAAGTGCAAACGTGTTAATGTTTGTACAAATACACAGCTGTGATTACCCATTGTATGCGCTGTAGTTAACTGCTCCGAAATGGAACATATAACTATTCTACTCTGGCTAAGCATAACAGATGTACCTAGGGCAAAATGGCAGTCCTTAGCATTCTTAGGGTATACGTGATCCATAAAAACAACAGTATCACACTTATCAGGTACAGGACCACAGACTGGCTATGCTTGACAAACCTATGAAAAGGTGAGGAAGAGGGATTGTCAGCAATACCAAATGTTGCAGTGTTAGAAGGTAATATGTGTGTATATCCACATGTACAGTAGCTAATGTGATACTGCCTACATTGATGACATTCTGAGTATGCATGCATAACTGTGCATTAAAACCAACCCCCCAATGCAGATAGACCTCACACCCGTGTACTGATATGCAGAGCCTGCCACAATGACTGAGACAGTACTACACTGGTGAACAAAATAAGCTTACCTGGACGCTCCTCTGATGTGGCACCCACCTCCAGGATATATGAGTTGATCTATGCCTGAAAGCTGGTGGTTGATCCTAGGTTCACCAGGAATTCCTCTGTGGCCAAGAGAGGTTGTTTTGTTGCAGGGCCTCCACCAGTGGCAGTATGATCCCTGGTCACCGCAGCTGCCATTTGATGTACAGCATTGACCACATATGTGGCCCAGTGTCAGACCTGCTCATAGGTCCTCTCCTGCTGGACACTTTGTTTAACCACTCTGATGAAGTCACCCCACAATGCTGCACACTGGTCACGATGTTGGTGGCAACCCCTAGAAAGCAGAATGTGATGATGCAGTCTGAGGCCATCCAGGATAACATTATTCTCTGCAGCTGTGAATGATCATGTCTCCTGTGATACATCATTCCTGAAAGACAAGAGGGGAACACATTGCAGGACCAGATATGTGGACATCCACTATATACAGACCCTGCATAACCAAAATGGGCTGCACTTTCCACCGCTCCCTCACATGTCATACCCCGCAGTCTAACACACTATATGTGTGGCTATCATCAAGATAGTAGCAATACTGAGTATGTCCTTGTGTGCTGTGACAGATTCCGCTGTTTGTCTCTACACCCATCACTGCAGTCTACTGTGGTGTATCCCCTATGGGCAAAGTCCCATTAATATGTCATACAGCCACTGTCGGACAAATAGCTGTGTGCTATTACAAAAACTATATGGGAACAGTCCGGCAACACCAGTGTGCCACAATGACAGATAACAATGCAAATCTACTGTAGTATATGTCCTCTATAGGCATCATACCTCTCCACTACACAGATGTTTGTGGAATGTGAACATGTGCCTCATAGATGTGGTCCTTTTGGCACAAAAGTGGATGTCTGACAAAAGGTTTGCCAATCAGTGATAGTTGCTGTCAGAAAATAGAGAATCTGGCTGTCACATGCCAGACCCCTCAGAAAACACTTATGCTATGGTAATATCTGCTAGTCTATTCATAGTCTTACTTTGTATGGCCAATATGTATACTCTGTCACTGTGTTTGGGCCTGTGTCCCCCCCATTAATTATGGCTATGACCTGAATTCCTGCTGTAGGGGGTTGACAGGTATGTTTTCTATAGCTCTCAACCAATGAGGGATGAATCTCAGCAAAACAGTGACCTAGCCAGAGCACATCAGGGACAGTCAGGGATACCTTTACAATGTCAGAACTATCTATGTGTGACATTGACAGACTGAGAGGAGGTGAATTGCAGTACATCGCTTGATGTTAGAGGAGTGTACACCCTTACTTAGTGTCACTATGTCTAACACATAATCTACTAGCTTTCCTACAACAGCTGACTATTGTAGGAGGGAGTAACAGGAACAGAGCTGAGATTTGATTCAAAGCAGGGACATTTGAGAGGTATGCCTGTAGCTGTTGGACAGCAGAGTATTACCAACTTGTCAATATCATAGATGTACTACAGGCCTACTGCTGTAAACCCTGTTCTCCATACCTCCATCCTCCCATCTGCATCCCATTATATGGGGACATCTATTACATACCTGGTAGAGTGAAGTAATCCTTTTTTGAAGTGTTCTGCTGCAAATAGCTTGCACAACCATTGTCTGTGTAAGCAAAACAACATAAAGGCATGTTCCCTATAAGCGGTTGCTTGCCTTTTCTAGGTAATGCTCATTAATAGGTAATTGCCTGTGCACCAATCTGTAGCTAAGACTTGCTAATTGCATCCAAAACAGCTGATTTGCACTTTCATTAGCCAACAACATGGCACCACATTGTAATATTTAAGGCCTTCATGTAGGCCTTGGCCTCTTTCTTAGTCTTTGAGATGGACATTAGTGAGTTGTGGAGACTACAGCATCACAGAGGGTAGGTACAAAGACTGTCCACTGTAGAGATTTATGAGACACGTCCACAGTTGTGTCTGATATGTTTGGCCAATGTCCTATGACATTGTGATCACCTGACGGGTCAATGTTAAACATTGTGGGTTGAGATCAGTCAAGTAAGAGAGGCATGTGAGTGTCACACATCATACCCAACAGAATATGAATGCTAATGCAGTATCTGGTATTCTATCTGCTCACTATCTTTGTAGGGGCAAACTGTTAAATATGTCCCTATCGCTGTACCTTTGCACCACCTTTATGCATGATTTTGTCTGGATCCCTTGTTCTAGGAGGTTGTGAGGTATGTTAGGTCTGTAGCAGCTAGCTTAACATATAGCTGTGTATGCTCCAGGCTGCAGCTGCTGCAGCCTAAGATACATGGGGGTGTGTGAACACTTTGGAGGATGGCAAGCTGTACGTGTAACTGTGGCAGCAGTGGCAGCCCTGTCATCACAGCAGAGCCAGCGTAAGGGTATCCTTTACAGTCCAATCAAGGCATGTGCTTAAAGCACATCTGTTGTGCAACAGTGCCAATAACAGAGTAGTAGGAGACATATACTTAGGCTATACAAATATGTGGAGTGTGTCCCTACCGGCAGGCCTTTGACTTGTAAAACTGGGTAGCAGATAATTCAGTAGCAGTAACCTATGGGGATTAAAAGTGCATGACTCAGTCATTACTTGCTGTCTTCACAACAATGTAATTGACGTGCAACACACTGGATTTGAACCCAGGACTGTGTGTAGCAAAATGCTCTGCATGCAAGGCATTTAACAGACTGTGCTACTGAGTCAGTACTGGAGCTGGTGTAGTTGCCAGATATATGTGCAGACATGCAGGCTGTGACACACATTGTCTGCATTCATCAGTATGTGCATAACTTTCAAAGGCAGTTGTTCTGCAGCATGGTTGCCTTAGCAGGTATGTTTAAAGATGTTGCAGGTAAAAAAGAGCATTTGCCTGCTATCCCACACCTTATGTACTGCCATTATTAGTTATTTGGCTGTCTACAGGTGTATTTTTGCTTCATAGGCCCAAGTACACTCCCCTTTTTCACATTAGGTTTGATTTCAGTCTGTCAGTGGCAATCAGTATGTATTGCTGGAAACACCTGCTTTAATCAAGATCTCTGTGGCCTGGTGGGGTAGTGCAATAGGCTATAGTTGATAGGAGCCTGGGGTCAGGATGTGGCAGGGGTGATTATTTTGTACATGTGCCTAACACTGTGATAAAATATAAGATCATTAAGGCACATTAAAGCTCATTTAAGCAGGACTGTGTGGTGCACCGCTTAGCTCCACACAAACCTGCACTAAAAAATTAAAAATACAAGGAAAAATGAGTGATAGGACAGTGGTGAAATGGGGGCAAGCAGGGAAAAACATAGTGAAAGGCACATGGGAATCTGCAGGACAGGTGTAGAAAGACCCATAGCTTTCCATTTCTTGTACAGCAACAGCTGTGCATTTTGACAGATTTTGTGGGTAAATTTGGACGCTCAAACCCTAGAGAGAGAAGTGATGACAACATATATGTGTTGTAAGCCAACTGGACCAAATTAGTTGTGTTCAGTGGACATGTGCAAAATGGAGAGCTATGTATTGAGTGATATATTTTTTGGGGACAGCTGCCCAATTTTTTTTTTTTTTTTTTTTTTTTTAGGGAGAGAGTGGAATGTTGAGGAAGGGATATAGGTACATATGGGGAGGTAAGTTGGGTAGGAGAGAGTGCAATTGCAGACAGACAAGACAAACAAGACAGCAGACAGGGGCAGTGTGTGACAAATGAGGGGGTAAACACCTTGGATGGAGAGGGTGTTGTGGAATCTGTGATGCATGTTGCCTCCATATAGCAGTAGCATGACTGACATCCCCACCCATGGGCAGTCAACACAATTTCTTCACTGCCCGAAGGTGGCTGTGCAGGAGACTGGGCTCCAGGGCCAGCAGGCCCCACAAGGTTGTCGAGTCTGCCTTCAGTCTGGCACAGGCATTGTTCATAGCTCCTATGAACAATCCTGTGCACCATAGATGGTAGTTGATCTTGGGTGACTACCACCCCTCAACAATTGCTCACCGGGTGGGACAGGCCCAGTCCCCTGAGGCAGTTCTCCCCAAAGATAGTGTAGAACCAGCAAAGGAGACACCACTGGCTTGGGTCCTAGATGTGCAGGTGCCTAGTGCCATGGCCTGCTGAGGTAGGGTAGGCAGATCAGCAGGAAATGGCCTACCTTGACATGCTGTGGTTATGGAGGTTAACCAATACATATAGGTTATTTATGACCAAAACCATTTTTAATAACAGTGTGTCAGAATATTGGAAATAACACAATTACATTTTAATACATATTATATGGAACAGAACAATAAATAACAGAACAGTCAGTATATTAACAGCATGCCAGTAACAGTTACGGCATAAGGCCTACAACATAGGTAATACAACAAGAAATGTTAACATGTAACCATTGTAATACATAACAATAGTAAAACACATGTCCCAAAATAAAGTTTACAAAACAACATATAATAGCAAACCATAACCAATGAATAACAATAATAAATATATATGAAGATAAGGGGTGAGGAGAGAGAGAGAAATACAGTCCATTAATGCCATTATAGACTATATAGTTGACAACAGTACTGCTATCTACTCTACAGTCTGTTTTTTCTCTATGTGTAAAAGTGCCCTATAGCTGCTGTATCACATACATACCTCTCAAGCTATCCACATGGGACAGTATGGGCCAAGCAGTAACACCTGCAGGTACACAACTACAAAGAACACTTACACATCAGGTGGACCTATATAACTATACTGTGGGCTGATGTTACTTTGTTACTGACATAATCATGTCAATGATACATCTGTTACAGAGGGATTACACAACAGTAAGTACATTCCATGACAGCATGACACTTGAGAGACATGTATGTGTATAGTACAGAGAGTAAACAACTATCATGCCTTGCTTGGCAGGCATGGGGATAGAACCCAATAGCAGTGACTGCAGAGGATTTGTGTATCAGATGTATTAATTGACTGCAGCAACCTTTAACAGACACTCCAGGCATACAGCCATACCAAGATTACACATTTTATTTCTTTTATTGTATTTTATTATTATTGTACTTTTTTCCTTTATTTTATGCAGTATTATCACATTCCTTGTAATGATTTTAACAGCCTGTGACATCTGAACACACAAGTATTTCCACATAATATGAGCTACCTCACTCATTTACGTGTAGTTCCTGTGGAGAGAATGATATCTGTAATCAATACATGACAGATACTGCACCATTTTTCACAGGCATGGGGATAGAACCCAATAGCAGTGACTGCAGAAGACATGTGCATCAGATGTATTAATTGACTGCAGCAAACTTTAACAGACACTCCAGGCATACAGCCAAATCAAGATTATGCATTTTATTTATTTTATTGTATTTTTATTATTATTGCACTTATTTCCTTTATTTTATGCAGTATTATCACATTCCTGGTAATGATTTTAACAGTCTGTGACATCTGAACACAATAATTATTTAGTCATAATATGGGCTACCTCACCCATTTACCTGTAGTTCTTGTGGAGAGAAAATCTGTCATCATTGCATAACTGATTCAGTAATATTTATTACTACATAGTACTGGATTTGAACCCTGGTCTCTGTGTGGTAAAATGCATTTCATATAGCACATTTAACAACTGAGCTACTGAGTCATTGATGATTACTGGCTGACTGTTATTTGCCTAGAGCACACCTGGAAAAAATATGAACTGGTAATAGTACTACAGTCTTATACTAGACTGCAGTAACAGTTGAACACACATGCATGCCATTCAGTCTTGACAGGGATACTAGGTAACATACATTACTAAATGGAATGCAGGTGTACACATTATATTGTTAGTGGCTTGAAATATCAGCTCTACTTCCATACTTATTGCATAACAGCATTTATTAGAGATGCCTTCATGCATTTGCTGATATAGTTTCAAGTTTTTATTGCACAACAGTTGTCATTATGCAGCTGTATTTCCACAGTTATGGCACTACAAACATTATGCAAATACTTTATAATGGTTAATGTTCTACTCTTTCTTTCTTATTTGACTATAGATAGCATAATAAATCTGTACTCACCACACTCACAGCGCAACCTGGCCAAGTACCCGGCATGTGCCTCAATGTTGTGAGCCCTCTCCTCTGCAGCTGTTGGGGCAGAAGCACACCATTATGCATACCAGTTTAGCAGACATTCAAGAATAGATATTGGTGAAACACAGGTAAACATACTTACATACATGTGGGACCTTCCCTGCAAGAATTCTTGGACCCAGGTGTCCAAAAGAGCCCCCTTCTGACTTTTCAGGTCACCATGGTGGTGACATACCTCTTCATCTGTGCGGGGGATATCAGATGCACTGGTGAGATCCCTTGCCAGCCATTCCTAGGCCTCCACATTGCACTCTGAGTTCTGGTAACTTCCCTGCATCAGCCAGTCTTCGTGTTTTTTTACAAGGAGACTGACCATGACCCTAGACTCCTGAATATCCCAATGCTGTGCCCAAAAGCATGAACCCTCTCCAACACCTGCCATTGTATCCTCAAAGTCATAACTTTATTGGACTGTGCAGTATTCCAGCCTATTCAACTTAATATAGCTGTTCTCCCACACTGTAATGCCATTGGGCAATATGTAAAACTGTGGTGTATCACTTAGTACCATGCAAACCAGCATGACTGAACTAAGCTGTGCAAAAACTAGCAATGCTCGGCAGTGCTTAGCAGTGTGCAAACCAGCCAAGTGGTGCCAAGCAGTGCATAAACAAATATTGTTTACGCAGTGCTTAGCAAGTCTTAGAAAGTCTTAACAGAGCTTAGCTGAGCACTGCAGATCAGGATTTAAAAATAATTATCATCATTTGTATTCAGAAAATAAATGCTTAATTTCCCTTCCATGCATTCAAACCCAGCACCTACTGCACATAAGGCTGTAGCTCTTCCCATTTGGCTACATGGATATGTTGAATGCTGCTATACTTTTACATATAACTCTGAGCTACATTTAAGCACTGCTGAGCACCCAGCCATGCTGCACAAATCAACTCAGCTATGCTTAAACTTGACCTGTTCATAAATAATTAAATACATCTGGTTTCTATTTTTAGATGTCTAGCACATGTCACTTTCTGCACTCTGCACCACTCCACGCAAACCTGCTTTTTATAAAAAATAAAAATACTAAATTACATTGATATAATGCGATTGGACAGTGCAGAAGGTGTGTTGCTCATCTGTCAACACAGCACCACACTCCCAATGCTGATTCATTAACTGTGTTTCACTGCTCTACCTCTGTAATGTGACATGTTTAATATGCATGGCACGCTGCTGAAGGGGAATCATGTACATGGACACAGTAACAGTCCGTGTAGGCTCTACATGGTGCCTACATGGATTTTATTAAATCCTGGGGTATGTCTTTATTGAGAAATAGGACATAAAGGGAAGAATTATATGTGATGAAAAGTTTTAAAAAACTAGGCTCACTCCTGAGGTCTGGTTGATGTCAACAAGTAAATATGTTATAATTATAAATCAAGTGTTATAAACCAAAAAGTCTGATCTTCATTTTCAGTTTGAATGCACATTTTTTATTGCTTCAACAGCTTAGAAAGTATATTGTAGGATTTAGAGTAAAACACATTAGTAAAAATATGGATATATATAATATATACATACATATATATATATATATATATATATATATATATATATATATATATATATATATATATATATATTCACTTCAGAAGCTCAAAATACTGAAAACTCAAATTTCAGTATCTAGAGCCCAAGAAGTGGAATCCATAAAACAATGAAAACTAAAAACCGCAAAATTCAAAACCTTGAATACCAGAAGTTTTGAATTTCGCAGTTTTCCTACACACACACACACACACACACACACACACACACACACACACACACACACACACACACACACACACACACACACACAAACATGCACAATCACTCTACTACATGAAAGCAGGGGGGCAAGCCCATATGCACTCCCCCACATTATTATGTGGATTCAGCTTCTTGGGCTCGAAATACTAAATAATAAGATTCAAACACAGGTATTACTGGTTATCACATGCTATATATATTAAGAACTTAAGTTATTCTGTGAAATTACAAACAGATGAAATAAGTTAAAAAAGTGAGCTACCAACATGAATCAATCAGTTTGCAGTTGTGCGGGACATATTAACCCTGGGGAGCTCAGCCCTTAAAGTAGATAGAAAAAAATGCCTATAACCTACAATAATATGCGAAAATATACGTGTTACTGTCATGCTGTGAAAATGGTATTCATATATGCAGGAAGATAGTAATTGGGTCAGACAAAGACTCCATTGCTGTCTAGTACATGGCAAATTGTTGCAGTAATGTGATGGAGGTAAGCAGTGCAATGCAATGATGGCAGAATTAAAAAAGGCAGTCCTGTAAGACCTTCTGGGAAGGAAATCTTTGTCTGTGACTTGATGGTGTAACTTGTCCTGTGTAGCAGGGTTATGGTAACCACACCTAAGTTTGTTTTGTAAACAGTGTTTGGAACAAAGAGACTATGCAAAGTTGGGGGCTTTTAACTTCCATAGGCAATTAGTGGACTTTCTTATCCAAAACTAGATGGTGTTTTCTTGATACTTCCTGGCAACTGAACCTAATCCTGTGTGGTAAATGGTATCTGTGACAGACAGGTAGTATTGTTCAGCTATACAGTACTGGGGGCCTCTTAATTTTCACAAGCAATTGGAGGCAATCCTTCTCTGCAATAAGAAGGTGTGATCTTCCCCTGTATTCAGAGGGCCAGACTAACTACACCTAGACTTAACAGTAGACCCTACTATGCATAAGTGAGGAGTGTTTCACTTCCCTAGCTTTTTTTCCCTAATTTGTACTTGGCCTACCCTTCACCTGATCTGCTAACATTGCTTCCTGTCTCATCCTGTATATGTGCCTGTATGTGCTGTTGAGTGTTGCTGTGCTGAAATAGCTCTGCATTTAGATTTCCTCTCTCCTCATGGTCCATACCTCTGAACTCTCCAGATTTTTGTAGAATGTCCAGATTTGTGCCTCATATTTTTTGTCTGAGCTTCATAAAATGTGTAGTTTTCTGACAAATCACTATGATGATCTGAGGACAGAAGTCACTAAATAATGATATACATTTGAGTTTCAGACTTCATCTCCTTCAGAAAATGCATGTCAAAACAAAATCTGTTATTATAGCAACTTTGTAAGTTTATAAGAGAAAGATTTAAAATCTGTCCCAATTTTGGGGCCTTTGTCCCCTCATTATGTCAGGCTTTGTCCAGATTTCTTGCACCAAGAGGTTGAGAGGTATGTCAGGCAGACCTATGTACTCACCTTTACCTTGCTTTGCTGGTCCTCCTATACCACCCTTCTTTACTCCCCTAGCATTATACTGCAGACTTGTGAGGTGCCTTTTCTAAACTGTCCATATTCAAGTGGGGGAGGTGTTGTTTTACTCTCTCTTACTCCATGGATTGCATTTATAGGACACTTTGTATTATTAAGTTAACAATTAAAAGAGTCATTTAGTTGTTCTACTGCTAGTGCCGTCAGCATGCCTGCTGTTGCGTAGCTCTGCCCCTCAGTTATGCAATATGAGCAATTAAAATAATTGCACTTCTGCAGCTCTGCACTCATTCCCATTAAAACATCTCTCTGTTTCTGTCTCTGTGTCACATGCCCACTCTGTTCTCTGCATTAGCACATAAAAATATTTGTTCTTTTAGGACAGCTCTGAACACTGCTGTTTACTTCTCCTAGCACCTTGACTTGATGAGACTCTTTGTTCCAGTCCTCTTTATAACAAAAGCAACATAGGCTATGTTATCCTCTGAAAGAAATATAGATTTAATAATTTCTAATAAATAAATAGCAAAAAGCTTAAATGGCATTAATGAGTGCTTTCATTCAGACAAAGTGAAATACTTCAGACTGGTGTGAAATTATTACAATACATTATTTAAATGTTTCTTTATTGTCGCATGGAAAATTTGCAACCAATAAGAGCAGCAGTAACATTTTCAAGGAGGACGTACTGATGAAAAGCAGAATGTGGACCATGGAAGGGGTAAAACCCCAGCTAGTGCTGGAACTGCAGGAAGATTTTGCTGTACATATTTGGACTACTTTTTGGCCAAGTATGAAAATGGGCTCAGAATGAGTATGCATAATATGGGGTTTCACTGTGTACCCCAAAGGAAATGCATTTATGTACTTGGATTATTGCTTTGTATGAGAAATGTGAGGCACATTAAGGCCCACTATAGTACTAACAAAAATGGATCCTGCATTTCTGCATCTAGCATATTTTGTGCTGAACTTGGTTGCTGTCTGTTTTAATCTACATATTCAGAGCACTTACTTTCACACTGACAGTGTCATGGCACATGTAAGTGTAGGACAGCATTGCATGTGGCCACAGCATGCATTTTACATGGTATATTTATTCACAATAGTAAAACACATAAAAGCAAATAATCCAACAAAAATATCAAAGGATACCTTCTCCTTGAAAAGAACCAGATACCAGGCAGGGTAAGGTTATAAGCGTTTTCGTTCCCTTTATTCACACTCAGTACAAACGGAACTTTATCAGATACAAAACCTTGCACATCCCCCCCCCCTTTTTATGTACAATTCAGTTGATTAATCACAATCAATTAACTTAAATGAATTAATTAGTTAAGTGTGCTCTCAAGTTAAAAACATATTAATATGTTCTTTCTTTAAAAATATATAACTGAATTGTACATAAAAAAGGAGGGAAGTGTGTAAGGTTTTGTATCTGATGAAGTTCCGTTTGTATTGAGTGTGAATAAAGGGAACGAAAGTGCTTATGACCTTACCCTGCCTGGTGTCTGGTTCATTTCAAGGAGAGGGTATCCTGTGACATTTTTGTTGGTATATTTATTCATAGTTACATCTGGTTTTATGAGTGTGATCAGCATTAGAACACTGTTAATAATGGGCAGACCAGTAACCACATAAATCAGCCTTTGGAAATTGTTAAAAATTTTCAAAAGCGGGCAGAGATTGATGAGAAGAGTTAAGAGGGGATTGCTCTGATGTCTATTCAAAACAACTTCCATAGAGTAATCTGTGAATTTATGATGACACTGGTGAAGCAGGCGGTGGGGAAGGGAAAAGGTTGCATGGGCTAGAGCTATTACATAAATCACCTAAAGTGCATATAATGATAAATGCAGAGTTAACAGAGACAGTATGGCTAAAGAGAGGCATGTGACAGGCATGCCCACTTTCTCCCTGATTATTTTTGGTATTCATTGAGAAGTTAACACAAAGGGTGAGGCACTTTTGACAGGAAAGGTCTATGAGAAAGAATTTTATGCATCATTTTGCCAGTGACTATGTTTCCTTTAGAGAATGTACACAAGGCACTGCCAGAAATCCTTCATATATTTAGAGCATTTGAGCATGAGTTGGAACTAAGATTTCACTTGAAGAATTTGATGTGGAAATCAGAAGGATACAGCGATAGTTGTATCTAAGAAGAGGAGTAGAATTCATGGCTAATTGCTTAGTGAATGACAAGGAAAACTGTGGAAGGAAGTATGAAGGACCTGCAAAAGTGAGAGAGAGAGACAGAAAGTGAAAATGGAACTAGACAAATGGCCAAGTATACTGAAATCCAGAGGACTACAACTGAGATAAGTAGGGTAATGATCCTGCCACTAATATTATATCTGATCATGTATATTCAGCTTTACGCTCAAGAGAAATGGCTAACACCAATGCAAAGGATGAGATAGATCTGTGTAGTGGGGAATAAAGAGAAAATAAGTAAAGGAAAGCTTAGGCTGGCCAAAGAAAGATAAAAATGACATGTGTGTTATTTAGAAAGCATACAACAGCAATAAATCTGGCACAGCATGTTAGAAGGGTACAAGTTTTTAAGATGAGTTAAGTGGAAGAAAGAGGAAGTAAGGATGTGGGGGCAAGGATTCAAGTAGTTACACAGGAAGTATGGTTTGGTTGAAGAAGCAGGATACAGATCTGTGTGAGTTCTAGGATGTGGGACTGGAAAAATACTGGCAGAGCAATTTGGCAGAATGGGAAGAGGAAATGTAAGGAGTAAAAGAGATCTAAAACAGGCGGCCATACTGGAATTTAGTCAGATACAGAAGAAATTCTGGATAATGATGGGGGACTGGCCTTTTTACAGAGTATATGGGAAAAGGGTTCTGAAGGGAAAGTTAGTGTGAAGGAAAGAGGGAAGAGAATGCGGGAAATGGATGGTGGAGAAGAACGGTTTAATTGTGGTAATATATCAGCCTATCAGGAAAGGAAAAGGAGGAGAAATTGAACCAACTAAGGAAGAGATGGAGGAAATAGGGTACAACTTGGGTGGGCAACGTGGCATGGAAAGAGGTGTGGTAAGTAGCATGGTGTTTGAAGAGCTATCTTAGTCTGTTTATATGTTTATGACATTTTGCATAGATGGCATAAGACATCCCTCAAAATTAAAGAGGAAGATTGCCAGAAGATAGCATCATGTTGGAGGTGTGGGGGAAGTCCAGCAGTTTATATGTAAATGAGGTAGAGCTGTGAAGGAGTTACAGGGTTGTGGAATTACAATATAATGTGGGTGTTCTGTATGAAAGACATCCACAAAAGAATTTTCTTTTCTGTTTGTCGTAGAAAGAAATTATTCAGGGGACAAAAAAAAAATCAGATTTTCAGGTGGAGTGGTGGTTGTTGGATGGTTGAGCCAAAAAAATAAAAGAGAGAGAGAGAGAGAGAGAGAGAGAGAGAAAATGAGAAGATGAAGAAAAATGTGGAAGCTGAGTTTTATGTGAAGGCAGAGGAAAATTGGATGAGAAGCATTATGAACAAACCAAAAAAAAACTTTGAAACTGCACAGATTGCAAAAGAGAACTATCTGTTTTTCTGATGACTCACCTAAAAGAAAGGTTTTTGGTACGGTAATGCTTAGGGATGAGGTTGGAGGCAGTGGCAGAATTAGGGCTACCATTCATGAGTAAGGTCATATAGGGAGGCAAAGGCTTCATAATTAGAGCAAATTCTCACTTACCTTCACACAACAAAAGTGCAAACAACAAAGTAGTACTTAATGTTCGTAGTTTCAAACTTTCTGCATTTACAGCACTTGAAAATGAGTGCTTTCAGTGAAAACCACACTTTGTTGATTAAAAGCATATTTGACAAGAGTCTGTATTTTATAAACATAGATAGATGCAGACGTACATACATACATGGTAACCTTGTATATTCTAGATATATGACTTAAATGGAAGAAAAAAAGTCATAGTTCAACACCAAATTAGATGTCAGCAAAAGCGGAAGACTTATCAATAACACAGAATCTTGAACACACTTTTTGATTAAAAATACCGGACAGAAATTACTAGCATAAATATTTCCAGCATTTGATCCTGAAATGAAGAGACATCTGGTAGCTGAAATGATAGAATATAAAACTGTATGTGAAAATATATATTAAAATATTTCTTACCTGTAAAAAATAAGTACCAACACCTTGTGCCTAGTAATTAGAAAGAACATTTAGAAGCAGGACTGTATAGACATCAGTCAATTGAAGTTTGTTTAGCGTGTTTGCTTGCTCTGTAAAACAGTAACAGGGAAGATGATGTAATTAGTCCATGCCCTGGCGAGTAAGGTTTTTCAAGCTTTAGTGGAACTGCTAAGGTCATCACATGTTTCACACTATAAAAAAAAAAAAAAAATTAAAAAAGAAACTATGAAGCTTTCCAAACTGAGCACGAAAGATTCGTAAAGCTTTTTGATCCTCACAATGCAATGTACCTATATATGTATGTATCTATTTATATATCTATGTCAATCTATATCTATGTATCTATCTAATCTATATATGTATGTATATATAACAGTTTATGAAAGTAGGTATCGACGAGTTTCACACCAAAGAGATGGGTTCAATGAAACCCAAGTCAGAGACCTCAGGAAAGCAAACTTCACCCCCCTCTCACCCCTTAAAGGGCCCATCTCAATACTGAAAGATTGCCAAATTCCTGTAATAATGGCCACACAGGTAAAAAACACACTCTCCAAAGCTAAGAATACAGAATCCATGGGACCAGACAACATCCCAGGCTGTGTACCACATGAACTACAAAATGAACTGGCACCTCACTTAAGTGTCATGTTTAATCGTAGCCTCACCTCAGGCTTCGTGCCCACTGAATGGTCCACAGCTACAGTTATCTCACTCCACAAGGGGGGATCCACCTTGGACCCGGGAACTACCACCCCAGCAGTCTGACGATCCCGATCTGCAAGGCCATGGAACGTATTATCATTGAACATATAAACAAAGATATTGACAACCTTCAAACAGTCTGGGTTCGTGAAGGACCGATCTTGTCTCCTGAACATGACTGACTTCTTCAAATCAGTCTCCAGAGCCGTGGACATGGGTAAGGTGGTCAACACAGCCTATCTGGACCTCACCAAGGCCTTCAACACCATCCCCCACTCTGGAATCATAGATAAACTTACTAAGCTGGGTATTAATCCCTACATCACTCGATGGGTTGCCAACTGGCTTACTGATAGAACCCACACTGTAAAAGTAGCTGACTCCAAATCCAGCTCTAGACAAGTGAGAAGTGGAGTACCTCAGGGTTCAGTTCTGGGACTGCTCTTTTTGGCATCTACTTCTCTGAAGTACAGGCCAGCACTAAAGGACTCTGGCTAACAAAGTTCGCATATGACTGCAAATTGGGAGCCATTATTGAATCCCCAAATGATGTGGATATTCTACAAAAGGGCCTTACAGAAACAGATGTTTGTGCCAGAGCCATGGGCTCAAGCTCAATGCCAAGAAATGTATAGTTATCCCCTTTGGGAAAAACATGTACCCATGAATTACCACATAGGTGGCAGTACACTAAACACCAAAAGTGTGATAAGAGACTTAGGAACACAGGTGGACAGTGGTCTCACCTTCAATAACCACATCGCCACAACAGTCAGTAAATCCTTCCATGTGGCACATCTCATCACTAAGGGCTTTTCATCCAGAAAAAGGAGGTCATTGTCCCACTGTACTCATCCCTCATTAGACCCATTATAGAATACAATGCCCTGTTTGGTATGTACCTCTCAAGATATCTGCAACAACTGGGAAGGCCGTAGAAATACCTCACTAGAAGAATCACAAGCCTAAAGCAGATGCCCTATGCTGATGGTCTAGAAGAACTCCACCTATACTCTGTTGCATATTGTCTACTCAGAGGTGATCTCTGCTTAACATACAAGGCCATGTCAAACCCAGAGCTGTTGGACATACTACACTTAAAGAAATCGCAATCCCTCAGAGCCACACGCTCCAGGGATCTAAACCTTGTCATCACAATGAACACATGCTGGAGGGATAGGTTCCTGACCCAGAGACTCCCTAGACTCTGGAATAGACTGTCCATACATGTCAAGCAGAGCACCTCTTTGGTCCTCTCCAAAAGGAACCTTGATGATTGGATGGGAGATAGGAAATTCACCCCGGGGATCACGTCAGTTGCCCTGCTAGACAGGGGTCCAGGGAAGTAAATACAATGGGAAGAAATAGCCAGGGAATTGTTATGGCTAGGCTTGTATAGGCCCTAGGGCCGATAGTCTAGTACCAACCTATGAACCTATGACATAGATCCCAAAGGGGGAGGCACGTCCTAATCTCCCCAGTGCTAGTGCTGATGAGCTAGTCTTTGAAGAATCAGTTTAAACAATCTGAGACTCAATCAAACTAGCTGTGATGGAACTCATGGAACCCACATTTATACGTACGCACACGCACACACACACACACACACACACACACACACACACACACACACACACACACACACACACACACACACACACACACACAAAGATAGTTATAGATACAGACATAAATATCTGTATTTGTTAATATACATGTAAACTTAAGATAATCCTAATACACAAATGTTGATGCCAGTAATGTCGACATGAAAAACAAACACTGACACATCATTGCACATGCTCCAAGACATAACCTCAGAGCATGCAAAAGTAATACTTTGCTCCCCCACCCCCTGTTAATTTTATATATTCTCACTTTGAGATTGCACAGTACAGGGGAAAAGGAAATATTCCACAACCCTGGGGATTGTGCAGTCTCACACATCTGTCAACCATCTCTTTTGTCGACAAATGTGTATCAACAAAAATGACTGTTAACTAAATTAAGGATACCTTACAGACATGTAATATAAATAGTTAAAGATAGGTATATACAATGTATACAATTAATACAGTACATTCAGTACCCATTTATATATATATATATATATATATATATATATATATATATATATATATTGGGAAATGGGTAGATGGGATGTTTTTGCATTACATATATGAAGTCTGGCCCATGTGAGTTGGACTCCTTCAAGACTGTCCCCATTCTGACCAGTTCCTCAGTGCCCATGAATAAAAGTTGAATAGGTATATCACTATCTCCCGCTGTTGGGTGGGCGTTTGAAAGACATGCGTAATAGCGTGCCTTCATTGAAGGTTGAACGTCAAGCTGGCACCTCGATGTTCATGAAAATCTACTGCCAATCATTAGCGGACAGGAGTTCTGATGTGGCAACCCCTAGCCGGGAAAAGCCGAAAGACAACAACAAATATCTAATGTAGGAAATACAGCACATAAATGTTATTCCCTGATCTCTGGGATGGCAGAATAATAAAAACTAATGTCCTCAGCTTTTTAAATGAATGTATCAATAAAAAAATAGGGGGTAGGGTAAAAAGGATTGAACTTATGTTAAGACAAATGCCCTATGCATTAAAAAGGAAAAATAAGATAAAAGCTGTTTCATTTAGTGAGCTTTATTGTTATTTACTGTATACAAGTTTGTATACACAAGTAAATTAAACTTTATACTGGAATGCATCTATACAGTTGTTACTGGATCTTCAACTTTAAGGCCCATTCTTATTTTGCTTTGTAAGATTAGAGTTCATAGAAAATATATGCAGTGTTTCTTTTGAATATATTTAGCTTAAAATAGATGTATAAGACACCAGTGCCAGTGTGACCATCTCTCTGTCAGAATGTTTCAAATTAATTGTTTTTGGCAACACATGAAGCAGTGTGTTATCCTGAGCAGCATAAAATGTTCTTACCTTATGGCAGATACCCACTATACATGATTCTGTGTACATTTTAAAGCCTTGGATGTTTGCTGTGTTCTTTCCAAGCTCAGCCAATAATAATATGACGGCAACTGAGGACAGTGATTTGATTCTGTCCAGACAACCAGGCAATCTTGCATTCTCCACTACCTAGACATGTAATTGCTTAATGACTGCTTGATAATATGCTATTCCTATCATTCTGACCTTTATAAATCTATGGAGGGTAGCCATGAATTCTGGAACCATATATCTGCTTTAATGCCAATTTTCAGTGTGGGACCTCCCCCAACACACACACACACACACACACACACACACACACACACATGCACACACACACACACACACACACACACACACACACACACACACACACACACACACACACACACACACACACACACACACACACACACACACACACACACCTCTGTGCAGTGCATGTTTCCAAATACTATAGTGTTTCAGTACAGGTAAAAATAAAATTCTGTAATGACAGACCATGAAAAATAGTCAATCAGATATTCTGCAGAAAACAACGCCATTTAATAAATATATAATTATAAACCATGATAAATATACAGTGATGGTCACCTCATTGCACAATTGCGAACTATGACATATATGGTACATCCATGGTTGTGTCTTTACATATGAGTGATTACTGGAGTGGTCAATTTATGCTAGTCAGCTCTGAAAGGGACTTGACCTTAAAGGCTTTGAACATATATACATATTTTTAATACTGCAAACAGTGCATTTATAGTCCCCTTCAGTGAAAATCAGACTAACCAGCCAAGTTATGCTCTTTTTTGAAGTCTACAGATCACGACTGTCTGTGTCTAACTAGGCTGGCAGTCAATACCCTAGATACTTTCTTGTTTCCCCTCCATTAGTAGATCTTATCACTGATACCTGCTGTTGTGTAGAGTACAACTACGATACAGCTCTGTATCCCATCCCCCTACAACATATTAAAGACCAAGGGAATTAGGCTGCTCAATAAAGGAGCAGCCAAAGAAAGCAAGTTCTGTGTTTCCTTTGAGCTGACAATGACATGTTAAGAGCTGCTTTCCCATTCTACTGCATTGAAGATACCTCATTCACCTACAAATGCAGCTTCGTCTATTATATAGCAGTCGTTACAGAGAATTTATAATCTGAGACTGTCTTCTGCATCAGATGTATAGACATGTTTCCCCTACATTATCTGAGCATGACCCCAGCATCACATTCTTAGGAAGCTGTAAGCTTTGAACCCATTACCATATAAACTGCATGAATCGGACCAGCTCATTCTCACCTATTATGCTGATTTATGTATCTGTTACAGTAATCTGACAGCTGCCAGTCTGTACACTGGTTTTCCTATGCTAATATGTCCAGAATCTTGGAGAAGCACAAATGCAAAGTCATTACATAATTTTTTACAGGGCTACAGTAATAGGAAGTCATAGACTGAATTTGTTTTTAAATTTGACTGACAAATTTCCTCTCATTTGCTTTCCATCACCATGAGAGCTTTCAAGAATCATCTTGACAGAATTTGTTGAACCATATTTAAGTCCTGATCATAACTGATTGATTTGTAATTGTAGAAAGGAGACCACCAAGTCAGGTTGTTAATTTTCTAAATAAACTATCAGATAGGGAAGTCCTAACACTGATAACATTCATTCCTAGTTTTATCAGACAGTGGACAGGGTTCACTTATAAACCTCTGATACACGTACTTCAGCTTTCTCTTTGCTGTTCCCCTGTTCACTTGCCCTGGAAACCTGCCTGGATTGTCCATATAACCATAGGAATTGTCTTTCCTATTGTTGCTAAGATACTTGAAAAATCTACTTATTTAAAGATGTCAGTTTTTAGAAGAAATAGTGTATTAATAACTCTGTATCAGCATGGTTTTGGGAAGAGCACAATGATGTTCACTGAAGGAAGACTTCCGACAACTGATCATGATCTTTGATGGAAGCTGTGGTTTCCAGCAGTCAGATCAAAGCATACAGCATGGTTAATTATGTCTCATTGTTACATACACTGTTGAGTTTTGAACTTGATTATGCAAACTACCTCAATAGTACATATTTTCAAGCCAAGTTTGGTTTCCCACTATAAATACCAACAAACATCTTCATGAATTTTCATCATGGAATTATACTCCGCCCTTTCTCATTGTGTACATAAATGTACTGCCCTCCAACACTCCCATCTGCTCACCATGCTTTATCCACATGTGCTGCTTGTCTGTAAGTTGAAAGAAAATCGGCATACCACTTTTTCATAACCACAAAATGGCCTTTTACACCTACACGTGGTGTGGAAAAAGTGGCTCTTACAAGCTAGCAATCAACAAAAATAATGCTTTTGTATTATTTATTTGTTTGTTTACTATACATTTTTAGAAAGCTGTCTAGTTTGCTGTGTCTGTTTCACAGATGGTTTGTGGACCAGAGCTTCTCACATATACACTATAGTCTAATATCTTAAACAGAGCATAGATAGAGAAAACAGAATGAAGATACATGTACAATACATAAGATCAAATATCAAACAGCAAAAAACCTAGGGGGTTACAAATCTATGGAACTTACTAAATATATGCTGAATTGTAGGATTAGGCATTTAATACAAATCTTTCCAAACAAAAATGCATAGCTGGACTGATATTAACTAATGAACTTTACTATGACTGCCCCAACAAACAATGAAAATTCTGAGAGCAATACTGAGAAACCCTGCCTTAAACGAACAATGCAACCAAAACCATTTTAAACATCCTGTTCATCTAAACTACTTTATAACCTTCTTGTAATAGGTGGATTTTAACTACTAATGCTATGAAAAGTGTTTTTGCTTTGGGGGGGGGGGGGGTCTTCAGCCCTATTTTATTTAGTATACTAAATTCAAAATTATGAGGATTTTTACCTACAGAGTTTCATGATCTCAACAAAATCAAGTTGCCTATATACAACAATGTGGGGATTTGATTAAATACATTTACTGAATGCATTTATGCAAACCCAGCACAATTCCCATCATGTCTCACGTTTTTGCCATATTCTCAGTGCAAAGTATGATGAGAATGGAAATCACAGGAAATAAGTAGAGACGTATTTGCAGTTCACACTATGTGATTGTATTAGTTGAAGTTACGTCTATCAGATGGCAAAGAAGGACAAGAACAGAACAGGAGCTGTGAAGCCACATTAAAGAGGAATTGGACAGCAAAGGTGGAGTTGCCCAAAAAAGCAGTACTAACAGGAGATGCCCTAAGAGAAGAGGCAAGTACGGGGCATATATGAATGGCTAAAGTGTTACTACTTCCACCAGGCTCACAGCTCTGTGTAGCTTCCTTGTTACTAGCCCACTGAGGGAAATAACTAAAATGCCTCCACAAAGAAGGTATATTTGGATCATTTACTTTCACACAAGAACCATGTATATGATTTAAAATGTATTTTGATGCTACTAGAAGTTCTCAACATTTCTAATGGGAAAGGAGTATTTTTGACAGAGGTAGGATATGCTCTAATGACTCCACAGAACAGTGCACATGACCTACAACTATTCTTTAACAGAGGCATTCATGTTATTTCATCAAAGCCACTTTCAAATTCCACTATCAAAGAACATATGAAAAATGCCTCTGTTTCTAAGGTAACTGTTATTTGGTTTGCAAATTATCATGTGGATTTCTGGTGTTGTGTCAAATGACCAATTTTCTTTGTCAATCTAGCCTAAGTTGTGGGTGAAAATGGTCCCATGCCAGTCTGATTTACAAATAAAATAAGTAATTAAAATGCACAGTAAAATAAGAAGTGAAACAGATCATCTAAACTCAGATTCCAGCAAAACAATATAAATAAATCAGAGGTAACCAGAAAATGATTGAAGTGTTCAGTGTGTGTGTGTGTGTGTGTGTGTGTGTGTGTGTGTGTGTGTGTGTGTGTGTGTGTGTGTGTGTGTGTCAGTGCGTGTGTGTGTGTGTGTGTGTGTGTGTGTGTGTGTGTGTGTGTGTGTAGGCACACACATGGGTTTTCATTCTGATGAATGCAGGTTTTTGGTTATTTATTGATTAACAGTAGTTTCAAAGATATTATCTTCATTGAAAATTATTTCCAAACAGAATATGTAGATTTGTACAATAGGAGATAATGCCACTCAGAAACATTTAATACAGCTAACTGGTTACTTGCTAGGGAGAGGATAGACCTCCTGCTATATACCCTCTTATTCATGTTATAGCAGATTAATTTTATACTCTGCTAGCCCATATGCAGTGATCATGCCTTGTCAGTGCGTGGCCTCACAACTTTGCATAAGCTGTCAGCCACGTGGAGCATTGCACTGATCTGCTCTTCAGATCATGATTGCCCCTCATTTAACTCAGTCACACCTATATGCCATGGAATGGCATACCTCTACCACCCTACATTCAGTCTTAGATTCCTATTTGTTCTGAAAAATCATCTTAAAAGTATGAGTCAAACAAGTGTAAACATCTTTCAAATAGTAAATGCTATTGAAAATGTGCAAATAGCAATGTTACTTAGAAAACAAGTCTTCTTTACAATAATTGCCAATGCCTTCAGTGTTTACATCAATAGTGTAATATATTGCAATGCAAAAAAATCCTGAATCCCTTTTTTTTAATTTTCAGATATAGGTAACTTGTTTATATCTTGGAGACAATCGAAGCATTTAGTCTAGTATTCAACTTTTGTATACAGTTGTTGTTGTGCAAAAAATGATATTGCACAGGTATGGTGTGATTCTCAATACTCTTTAGTGGTATGGAGCAGCAAGGAAAACAGCACAGGAGATGTTGTATGTAACATGCAAATGAAGGCATACCATTTAATTAGAGCATAATGAGATGCAAATATGTGCCTGTGAAAGCAGGTTATGATTCAGAGTTTAGGGTGCATTTTGCACTTATAAATTTATGTGTAACTATAAGAGCAAAATGCAGGTATGAGCTTTAGTAGCTGCAGCAAGCAAAGCTGCTCAGAGCCACACCATTCATGAACCTGACAGTCAGTGCCACTAGCCAGCAATTAGTAATGTAATATGGTAGCAAGTGAAACAAACAAAAATAGTACTGTCAATAGACTGCATACCACCAGATACTCAATCAGTGGTTGACAGATCATCTTTGACTGTTCAGGAATATTCTATAGGAATAGTTTGATCTGTATTACCCACAACTAGAACTGGAAGGAATGTGTGGACTTCCTTTGCTGATAAGTAATAACGTATGTGTAGCTCTTGCCATAGCATCCTTCAGCATACACTGCTAGAGTGCATCACAAGCACATCCAAGTTGCAGGTCCCTATCATCAGCATGCCATAATCAGGTATGATCTCAGTCACTGGCTATTGTGATCAATTTGAAATATCTTCTGCACCAAATTGTGCCTCTCTGGGCCAGTCAGTTACCAACATGCTGCAAGTACCCCAGCTACGTATATCCCCATCCTATTAGGCCACAACCTCCCCTTGTTAATTGAATACTTCTTCACACCACCATATATTTTTTACCCTCTGCTTGTATCTGTCTTGCCCATGTCTCCTTCACCAAGTGTGTGTGAAAATCTATCCCATTTGTTTGCACTGTTTTATGTATTCTCTGTATGTTTGTATGCATTATTCGTCACTGTCTTCCATTCTTTAAATTCTCTAGTAACCTTCCCATCATCCATTATTGATATATATATATATATATATATATATATATATATAGAGAGACATTGGAAAATCTATCCCATTTGTTTGCACTGTTTTATGTATTCTCTGTATGTTTGTATGCATTATTCGTCACTGTCTTCCATTCTTTAAATTCTCTAGTAACCTTCCCATCATCCATTATTGATATATATATATATATATATATATATATATATCTATCTATATATATATATATATATATATATATATATATATATATAGAGAGAGAGAGAGAGAGAGACATTGGTTCACACCCCACCCAGCCTCAAAATCCCTCCCACCCCTGGTGCTGCTACATTTATAGGTACTAGACCACACCCCACTTTTTTAAACCAACCAGTAACAACTTGTCACTCAATAGTGCCACCCTCAACCTGATACCACCAGTCCTCTAACTCTACTATTCCTTTTGCCTACGTTTCAAGTCTCATTCAGAAGGTATGCTACCACCCAAAATAGTCTTATTAACTCTGCTTCTACCCCTGTTACTCATCCCATATCTCCTAACTGCCTACAAATGTCAAGGTCACCCAGGTTTCCACTACCCTAAATTCCAAACCTCGATCCCATCTACAACAGATACTAATGCACCCTTACTCACCTCCCTCATGCTTACCTCCTTAACCCCTAAATACTACCATCTTACTAGACCTAGTTACATTAGTCCTAAAACTAGACACTATTACAAAACTTTATTCAAAATCTTAAAACTCATACTCAGGATACACTACAACCTCACAAAGGATGGTGACATCCACCCAAAACCTCATCCATCCGCACCTGTTGGCCCTAATCCCTCTGTTATATCCCCTACTTCCATAGCTCCAACAAATAGACCTCCTAGCTCACTGCTGGCCTGCCATCTAAATATTAGGAGCATAAATAACAAAGCTCAGCACCTGCATGCCCTCTTAGCTGTTCATTCCCCTGATATATTCTGCCTAACAGAAACATGGCTAAAGCCTGCCACCTAGGACCATGAGATTCTGCCACCAGGGTACAATATGTTTCAACTAGACCGTACCACCAGAAAGGGTGGTGAGGTAACCATACTTTACAAGTCTACCCTATCTGTCAGCATAGACACCCAACAACCACCCCAGTTCAATAATGCTGAAATTCTTATCTCAAAACTGCAAATTAATAAAAACAAAAAATGTAAACATTGTCTGTGTCTACATTCCCCCTGGGAGGATCACAGAAACCTTATAAGACTTCTTATATTTGTTATCCAGTAACTACCCCCATTAACAATTGTTCTTGGGGATTTCAACATTGACTAGAACACTTGCTCTTGTGAAACCCCCACAACCCACATAAACCTCTATGGATTTACTTAAATCATAACCTCCCCCACCAGGACAGGAAAACCCAATAACAAGGAAAGTACCCTAGACTGGATACTTGTCAGTACCCATCTTCAATCCTTTAAATCAGGCACTTTGCCTGATGACCTAAGTGACAACTGTCTCACCTATGTAATCAAGCTCAAAGTAGACTGCTCCTACCAACCCACTTGTAGAACATTAAGAGACAACAAGAATTTTTTTCTCACCAAGTTTCAAAATGAACTTAAGGCATGCAACTGGTCAATACTAAAATGTCTCCCCCTAGATGAAGCAGTAGCATACTTCAACACCAAATTCCTTGCTATTCTTAACTCCCATGCTCCCAGCCGCTCTATTAGAAACAAAGTTAATATTGCACTGTGGCTTTCTAAAGATACCAAAACCAAAATTTCACTCAGAAACAAAACATGGGCCACCTACCGAAAAACAAAAGCCCCACTTGATCAACTAAGATTCAGACAGCTAAGGAATGACACCAAAAAATCCATAACCTTAGACAAAAAGAACCACTACTACCACCTACTGCAAAAACACCAAAACAAACCTCAAAAGTTCTGGGCAGGAATAAACAAACTACTCCACCCAGACCAAACCGCCACCCCCCCCCCCAGCTTCCCAACAAAAATCCCCAGTAGACATTGCTAATAACTTAAACAGCTTCTTCACAGAGACTATCCAGTCTCTAGCCAGCCAACTCTCTCCCAATGGCTCTAATTCTAATGCAGCCACACCCAGTACCCAAACATACTTTACATTCCAACCTGTTCCTACTCAGTTTATACATCCCCTACTTAAGAAACGAAGACCCACCACCCTGGCTGCCAACCTCCTCCCAGCAGACTTTCTGCAAAAAGCTGCTGACACCATAGCATACCCCATCTCAATCGTGATCAACAGAGCTATATCTGAAGCTACTGTACCCACTATATGGAAAATCTCCCATGTCATACCTCTCCATAAAGGAGGCAGTTCCACTGAACTGTCAAATGTTAGACCCATAGCTATTCTTTCACCTCTAGCTAAAATTATGGAGAAGTGGGTGGCCGCGGTGGTGCAGCGGTTAGCATTGCTGACTCACAGCAAGAGGTTCTCCGGTTTGATCCTTGGCTGGGGTGCCTTCTGTGCGGAGTCTGCATGTCCGCCCTGTGGTCGCGTGGGTTTCCTCCGGCTGCTCCGGTTTCCTCCCACATCCTAAAGACATGCTGTAGGTGGATTGGACACTCTAAATTAGCCTTAGGTGTGATTATGTGTGTGTGTGTGTGTGTGTGTGTGTGCCTTCTGTGGAAGGTTGGGCACTGGGCTGGCAACTCGACACCATAAAACTCCACTGCCAATCATGAGCGGACAGTGATTCGCTGTGGCGACCCCTAACCGGGAAAAAGCTAGTGCTAGTGCTGATGAGCTAGTCGTTGAAGAATCAGTTTAAACAATCTGAGACTCAATCAAACTAGCTGTGATGGAACTCATGGAACCCACATTTATACGTACTCACACGCACACACACACACACACACACACACACACACACACACACACACACACACACACACACAAAGATAGTTATAGCTACAGATATAAATATCTGTATTTGTTAATATACATGTAAACTTAAGATAATCCTAATACACAAATGTTGATGCCAGTAATGTCGACATGAAAAACAAACACTGACACATCATTGCACATGCTCCAGGACATAACCTCAGAGCATGCAAAATTAATACTTTGCTCCCCCACCCCCTGTTAATTTTATATATTCTCACTTTGAGATTGCACAGTACAGGGGAAAAGGAAATATTCCACAACCCTGGGGATTGTGCAGTCTCATACATCTGTCAACCATCTCTTTTGTTGACAAATGTGTATCAACAAAAATGACTGTTAACTAAATTAAGGATACCCCACATACATATAATATAAATAATTAAAGATAGGTATATATAATGTATACAATTAATACAGTACATTCAGTACCCATTTATATATATATATATATATATATATATATATATATATATATATATATATATTTATATATATTTATTTGGAAATAGGTAGATGGGATGTTATTGCATTACATAGATGAAGTCTGGCCCATGTGAGTTAGACTCCTTCAAGACTGTCCCCATTCTGACCAGTTCCTCATTGCCCATGAATAAAAGTTGAATAGGTATATCACTATCTCCCGCGGTTGGGTGGGCGTTTGAAAGACATGCGTAATGGCGTGCCTTCATTGAAGGTTGAATGTCGAGCTAGCACCTCGGCGTTCGTGAAAATCAACTAACAATCATTAGCGGACCGGAGTTCCGATGTGGCAACCCCTAACCGGGAAAAGCCGAAAGACAACAACAACTATCTAATGTAGGAAATACAGCACAGGAATGTTATTCCCTGATCTCTGGGATGGCAGAATAATAAAAACTAATGTCCTCAGCTTTTTAAATGAGTGTATCAATAAAAAAATAGGGGGTAGGGTAAAAGGGATTGAACTTATTTTAAGGCACATGCCCTATGCATTAAAAAAGGAAAAATAAGATAAACGCTGTTTCATTTAGTGAGCTTTATTGTTATTTTACTGTATACAAGTTTGTATATACAAGTAAATTAAACTTTATACTGGAATGCATCTATACAGTTGTAACTGGATCTTCAACTTTAAGGCCCATTCTTATTTTGCTTTGTAAGATTAGAGTTCATAGAAAATATATGCAGTGTTTCTTTTGAAGATATTTAGCTTAAAATAGATGTACAAGACACCAGTGCCAGTGTGACCATCTCTCTGTCAGAATGTTTCAAATTAAATGTTTTTGGCAACACATGAAGCAGTGTGTTATCCTGAGCAGCATAAAATGTTCTTACCTTATGGCAGATACCCACTATACATGATTCTGTGTACATTTTAAAGCCTTGGATGTTTGCTGTGTTCTTTCCAAGCTCAGCCAATAATAATATGACGGCAACTGAGGACAGTGATTTGATTCTGTCCAGACAACCAGGCAATCTTGCACTCTCCACTACCTAGACATGTAATTGCTTAATGACTGCTTGATAATATGCTATTCCTATCATTCTGACCTTTATAAATCTATGGAGGGTAGCCATGAATTCTGGAACCATATATCTGCTTTAATGCCAATTTTCAGTGTGGGACCTCCCCCAGCATGCACACACAGACACACACACGCAGACACACACACACAGACACACACACACACCTCTGTGCAGTGCATGTTTCCAAATACTATAGTGTTTCAGTACAGGTAAAAATAAAATTCTGTAATGACAGACCATGAAAAATAGTCAATCAGATATTCTGCAGAAAACAACGCCATTTAATAAATATATAATTATAAACCATGATAGATATGCAATGAAGGTCACCTCATTGCACAATTGCGAACTATGACATATATGGTACATCCATGGCTGTGATTACTGGAGTGGTCAATTTATGCTAGCCAGCTCTGAAAGGGACTTGACCTTAAAGGCTTTGAACATATATACACATTTTTAACACTGCAAACAGTGCATTTATAGTCCCCTGCAGTGAAAATCAGACTAACCAGCCAAGTTATGCTCTTTTTTGAAGTCTACAGATCACGACTGTCTGTGTCTAACTAGGCTGACAGAAAATACCCTAGATACTTTCTTGTTTCCCCTCCATTAGTAGATCTTATCACATGATACCTGCTGTTGTGTAGAGTACAACTACGATACAGCTCTGTATCCCATCCCCCTACAACATATTAAAGACCAAGGGAATTAGGCTGCTCAATAAAGGAGCAGCCAAAGGAAGCAAGTTTTGTGTTTGCTTTGAGCTGACAATGACATGTTAAGAGCTGCTTTCCCATTCTACTGCATTGAAGATACCTCATTCACCTACAAATGCAGCTTTGTCTATTATATAGCAGTCGTTACAGAGAATTTATAATCTGAGACTTTCTTCTGCATCAGATGTATAGACATTTTTCCCATAGATTATCTGAGCATGACCCCAGCATCACATTCTTAGGAAGCTGTAAGCTTTGAACCCATTACCATATAAACTGCATGAATCAGGCCAGCTCAGTCTCACCTATTATTCTGATTTATGTATCTGTTACAGTAATCTGACAACTGCCAGTCTGCAGACTGGTTTTCCTATGCTAATATTTCCAGAATCTTGGAGGAGCACAAATGCAAAGTCATTACATAATTTTTACAGGGCTGCAGTAATAGGAGGACATAGACTGAATTTAGGTTCATAGGTTCATACTAGGCTAAATGCCCTAGGGCATTTATAAGCCTAGCCAGAGTGTGTTTGGCTTTCGCCACCCATTTTAAATTAATTTTGCTATGCCCTTTTTCGAGGTTAGTATACTGTGCATCTGTCTAACAGTGACACAGAAGTGATACAAGGGTTAAACCTACGATCTCCCATCCACTCATCAAGATTCCTCTTTAAGAGAGTCAATGAGGGACTCTGCCTAACCTGGACTGGGATTTTATTTCAGAGTGAAGGGAGCCCCTGGGTTATGAATCTGTCCCTCCAGCATGTCCTATTTATTTCAGTAGAAAAAAGAGATTAGAAGCACACCACGACAATCGAAGCCAACTTAAAAAGCTGATATATCCTTTATTTGTAGAAAGTAAGCGCTTTCACGGCTCACAGGGTGCTTCTTCAGACTTTAATGAAAATAAAAAGTAAAAATCTCCATTATATCTCTACTTAACCCTTTCTTAAGCCAATGAAAACTGCAGGTTAATTAGCTAATTAATTCTAATTTTCAGCACTTAATTTCCTTTTCATTAGAGAAATCTTTATAAAAACAGTTGTTGACTGATAGAATTGTCTAATAGAACTAGCGGTCTACTGTGAATTTCCCTAAAGCTCTAAAAGTAATAATAAAATATATTCACACACATAATGTGCTTACGCACAAAACAGACATACATAAAATATTCATATAGAAACATAAAAATATAAAAATATACAAATACATAAACATATAAATATTGAAATGTAAAAAATACATACATATACATATCCCTATCTGTATACTTATGTGTGACTCAATGTATACCTCTATATAAAAACATGTAAGTATGTAAAAGTATATATATATATATATATATATATATATATATATATATATATATATATATACGAATGAGTATATATGTAAAAATTATATATATTTATATACAAGATATATATATATATATATATATATATATATATATATATATATATATATATATATAAAGTAAATTTAATACATAATGGAAATATTGTATATGTGTGAAAATGTAAATATAAAAGCAAATGTAAAAATGTATATAAAAAATATATGTATGCTTATATGTGTATGTAAAAATCACTTAAATGTGTATGTGAGAGTATATAGTAAAAATCAGTATGAATTAAGTGCAATATGTATACTTAAATAAGAGAAGCTAGTATGTGCAAGTGAAGAACTATATGGAAAGAGCAGTGTTGCTAGTGTCTCAATGGTCTATCTTTCAAAAAGGGTTTTAAAGAAACTCTATCATTGAGACCATGTCTAATATCAGCTTGTAGTCTGATTATCCATTTGTTCTCTTCTTTTTCAGTAAAGTTACTTATGTTTCCTAGCCTTGTGGTGGTATGTATCAGTTCTAAAACCATGAACTTAAATTTGTGTGTGGTATCATTATGAATCACATGTTTGGCTAGGGCATTGGTCTCATTCTCTTTGCTTATGGCATATAGGTGCTCCCTAATTCTCTCTCTTAATGTTCTATTCGTTTTACCAACATAATACATATTGCATTTCTGGCAAACACCTAAATAAACAACATTTCTGGAAGCACAACTAGCATAGAAATCAAACTCATAACATACTTGTGTGTCAGGATGTATAAAGTATTTCTATTATATATATATTGACACTGGTTACAATTGTAACAAGGAAAAGTTCCCTTTTTTACTGAAAGTGTTCTAATCTGTTTGTGCTCATAACATAGTAGTGTCTTCAAGGACCTAGTGTTCTTATAGCTGAAGCTCGGATGTTGACCTACTATCTTACTAATCTCTTCATCTAAGGTCAAAATTCCCCAGTTCTTTCTAATAACATCTGTTATCATTCTGTTACAGTTAGTATAAGGAATATTAACTCTTTTTCCAATCTTGTTATTTCTTTTCTGATGAACTACCATATTATTATTCTGTTGTTCAGCACCTTCTATATATGGACGTCCTTTACCTGTTCGATCCACATAATTTAGATTCTCTAAATCTTTTTTATTATAACCCCTGTCTGATAAATCCTTTTCTGTGTCTAATAAGGCTTTTTCATAAATTTCCTGTTTACTAGTTAACCTTGAGCATCTTAATGCCTGGTTCTTTACCACGTTTTTATATATATGTGGGGGATGCATACTAGTTCTGTGTAAAAAGGCATTTCTTCGACAGGGTTTCCTATAGATAGATGTATGAATCTTATCTCTATCTTTTGAAATCAACACATCTAGAAACTCTATAGAATCTTTTGAGCAGTTACTGGTTAATGTTAAAAAGCTAGTGCTGCCATTTATATAGGTAATAAAATCATTAAGTGATTCATAGTCTCCTCCCCAAATCAAAAAGAGGTCATCCACAAATCTCTTATAAAGTCTAATATATTTAGAAAAAACAGTATGTTGTAGAATGTATGTATGCTCCCAGTAAGCAAGTACTAAATTTGCATATGAGTTGGCGCATGGGGTACCCATTGCTACTCCTGTTGTTTGCAAAAAATACTTATCAGCAAATATGAAAACGTTATTATTCAAACTTATTTCCAATAACATTATAATCTTAATTACCTCATCCCTTGTTATATCTTTCTGAATTAGGTACAACCTTAAATATTCTAGACCTACATCATTGGGTATACATGTAAATAGGGACTTTACATGCAGGGTTACTAGATAATCTGTTTCCATCAAGAGCCCGTCATTATTTAATGTAGTTAGTGCTTCTAAAAACTGTTGCATGTCCCTAAGAATATATGTAGTTGTTTGTACAATAGGTTTTAACTGTTTCTCTATATAAATAGAGATGCTCTCTGTTAACCATCCTTTATCTGAGACTATAGGTCTCAGAGGTGGTTTTTGTAAGTTCTTATGAATCTTTGGTAAACCTCTAAACATAGGAACTAGTGGTCTCTCAATGAGAAAATATTTGTAAAAGATCATTGTCTATAATAGAGCACATTAGCATATCATATAAATCTGTGTATACATTCTTAATTAAAACATTCAGTTCCATAGGAGTTAGGCACTTATAGGTAGTCTGTTCAGACAACATGTCAGTTATTTCTTTCTCATAAAAATCCTTGTCTAATATCACAGTGGCACCTCCCTTGTCCGCAGGCCTAATCACAATATTTACATTATGCTGTAATTCATTTAAAGCTTGTCTTTCTTCACTAGTTAAATTAAAAAACTGTGTTTTTGGCTTACAAGATCTATCATTAAACAGTGCTAATAAGTCCGCAGTACATGCTTTTTCAAAACATTCTAAATAACTGTGTAGTGGGGGTATAAAAGTTGATGGTTTAGAAAATACACCGACATTGTTATTCATTAAACCTTGATCATCATTATTGTGTAGTAAGCCTAATGCTACATTTCTAGTAAAGCACTTAAGGTCAATTATAATATTAGTTACATCAACAGACTGTGAAGGAATAAATGATAATCCTTTATTCAAAACAGTTACCTCCACTGATGTAAAGTATGTTTCGATAAGTTCACTATTAAGTCCTTTGTGCTGGCTTCAGAATTTTCTTCTGGAATTCGTATGGCTCCTCGGATGTCTTCCTCTTGCGCCCCTTGTAATACGGACTCCATTCTTGTCTGTTCATAGGTTTGAATGAAAGGGGAAAATGGAGCTCTTCATGTAATTTCTCTATAGTATCTATTGCTGTCGTTGTTGTTAGCGTCATTTTGGGTTGAACGACCGGTTGAGGATTATCCTTAAATGAAGCGACAGGCTCAGGATTGTCCTTGAATGAAGCAACAGGCTCAGCGTGTATCTCCACCACTACCTCTTTCTCGTTTCGCATGCTGATAGTCGGAAATGATGTAGTAGAACCGGTAGTAGTGGTAGGAACAGTAACTCGATCGTACTGTGTTACTGCTTTCTCAATGTGAGAGGGAGTTTCAGCATTTCTGGTCCTAATGGACTCCTTCGGCCAGGAGAAGACGTTCCCCTTGGCGAAATCTAGACAGTCCCTTTCTAATTTCCTTTTTTTAGCTAAGAGTAGTCTATTATCATGTATAGATAATGTAGTCGATAATTCACTAAAAAAACCCTCTATCTGTGTGCTATTAAGGGATTTAACCAAAAGTTGATTTAATGTATCTGCTTCGCTTTTCAGCTCAGATTCTATGGCAGTATATTGCTCTATTAAAAGTTCAATATATTTAAAGCTGGTTTCCAAATTAATTTGTTGCCATTTCGACAATAATTCAGGGTATGTGGATCCGAATGTAGGCATTTTCAGTATGGTAAGCCCTCTAGGGACAATTCTAAATGCTAGACATGCTTCCATATGTTTCCTTTGCCATTCTGCATTCTTGATTTTCACTAATACATCTTCCAGTCTCCTCATTGTTTGTAATATATTTACATTTAGTGATTGTCCTTTTTTGTTAGTTTCTGCTTTAGCCAAGTCATTATAGGACAACCTTAGCAGTGGATTACCTTCATTTTGTAGTAGTTGTTCCAGACTATTAATGTTCATCATTACTACTTCTGGATTCACTCATGTGGGTTCCAGTTGCTTCTGTCATGTCCTCTCAGTATAGAAACACAAAGTACAAAGATAAATCTTGAAATAAAATGTATACTTAAGGGGTGAAGTGCCTCCAAAATAAAGTTATAAGTCCAGTAGAAAAAAGAGATTAGAAGTACACCACGACAATCGAAGCCAACTTAAAAAGCTGATATATCCTTTATTTGTAGAAAGTAAGCGCTTTCACGCCTCACAGGGCGCTTCTTCAGACTTTAATGAAAATAAAAAGTAAAAATCTCCATTATATCTCTACTTAACCCTTTCTTAAGCCAATGAAAACTCTGAAGGTTAATTAGCTAATTAATTCAAATTTTCAGCATTTAATTTCCTTTTCATTAGAGAAATCTTTATAAAAACAGTTGTTGACTGATAGAATTGTCTAATAGAACTAGCGGTCTACTGTGAATTTCCCTAAAGCACTAAAAATAATAATAATAAAATATATTCATACACATAATGTGCTTACACACAAAACAGACATACATAAAATATTCATATAGAAACATAAAAATATAAAAATATACAAATACATAAACATATAAATATTGAAATGTAAAAAATACATACATATACATATCCCTATCTGTATACTTATGTGTGACTCAATGTATACCTCGATATTATATATAAAAACATGTAAGTATGCAAAAGTATATATATATATATATATATATATATATATATATATATATATATATACGAATGAGTATATATGTAAAAATTATATATATTTATATACAAAATATATATATGTATATATATATATATATATATATATATATATATATAAAGTCAATTTAATACATAATGGAAATATTGTATAGGTGTGAAAATGTAAATATAAAAGTAAATGTAAAAATTTATATAAAAAATATATGTATGCTTATATGTGTATGTAAAAATCACTTAAATGTGTATGTGAGAGTATATAGTAAAAATCAGTATGAATTAAGTGCAATATGTATACTTAAATAAGATAAGCTAGTATGTGCAAGTGAAGAACTATATGGAAAGAGCAGTGTTGCATAGCTCGATGGGATTTGGATTTTCTGAGGTGCAGCATGTCCATTAATTCCAGGTTGGACATGGCTTTATACGTCAGGCACAGATCGCCTCTGAGCAGGCGGAATACCACTGAGTAGAGCTGGAGTTTCTTTAACCGGGCAGCATATGGCATCTGTTTGAGCCCTTTGATCCTCTTGGTGAGGTACTTTTGGGGTCTTTCAAGTTGCTGCAGGTGTCTGGTAAGGTACATCCCATAAGGGGCATTGTACTCAATTATGGGCCTGATGAGGGATGAGTAAAGAGGCATGATGACCTCCCCTGATCTAGATGTGAATCCCTTCATGATTAGGTGGGCTATATAAAATGTTTTTCTAACCACTTTGGCCACGTGGTTGTCAAATGAGAGATTGCTATCAACTTGGGTCCCCAGGTCCCTAATTATTTCTTCTGTACTTAATGGATTACCACCTATGTGGTAATTTGTGGGCACTTTGTTTTTGCCAAAGGAGATGACTATACACTTTTTGGCATTTAGCTTGAGGCCATGGCTCTGGCACCAGTTGTCTGTTTCTATGAGGCCCTTTTGGAGGATGCTTGTGTCGGCTGGAGAGTCAATTATGGCGCCCAGTCAGCCACAGTCCTTCCATGTTGGCCTGTACCTCCGAGAAATATATACTGAACAAGAGAGGTCCCAGGACTGAGCCTTGTGGGATGCCACTTGTAACTGGTTTGGAGTCTGACATGGCTCCAGCAATTCTAACCATGTGGGTTCTGTCCTTGAGCCAGTTTGCAACCCATCTAGTGACATAGGGGTTTATATTTAAGCTGGTGAGCATATCTATAATGCCTGAGTGGGGTATTGTATCGAAGGCTTTTGCGAGGTCCAGGTAGGCTGTGTGGACCACCTTCCCCTCGTCAATGGCCTTGGTGATTGTTTCAAAGAAATCAACCAGGTTTAAGAGGCAGGATCTGCCCTTAACAAAGCCGAACTGGGTAGGATCCAGTGTCTGTAGGTCCCCAATATCTTTATTTATGAGGTCCATGATGATCCTTTCCATAGCTTTGCAGACCAAGCTAGTGAGGCTTATGGGGCGATAGTTTCCAGGATCCGTTGAGGCACCACCTTTGTGGAGAGGGACCACTGTTGCTGTACGCCACTCTTTGGGTACATATCCTGTAGTAAGGCTGAGATTGAACAGTAGTTTTATGTTTGGGTTTAGCTCTTCTTGGAGTTCATGTAGGACGCAGCCCGGGACACTGTCTGGTCCCATTGATGCTGTGTTTTTTGCTTTGGAGAGGGCAACTCTTACCTGAGCATCTGAGATGTCAGAGGGGCAGCACTCTGCTGGGATAGATATTTGCCCTTTTGGTGGGGGGGGGGGTTTGTGCTGAACCTGTCAGCTAGGATGTTGGCAATGTCTGTGGGTTCAGTGTATTTTTTGTCATTTTGGACTAATTCTGAGCATATCTGGGAATTCCCACCCAGGTTCCTAACATAACTAAAGAAAGCCTTGTGATTATCCTTAGTGTCCTGTGCAATTTTTCTCTCAAAGCTGGCCTTAGACGATTTTATGAGTGCCCATAATTTTTTGCTAATACTGATCAGAGATGTCTTCCCTTTGTGGGATTTTGCTCTATCATGTAGTAGCTTCCTCCTTCTATTGTATAGTTTGTTTATGGCTGGGGTCCACCAGACAGGACGTCTGCCTTTGGAGGATTGGGTCTTGGTTTTATTTGGGATTGCATGATCCATGAATTCCTGAAGGTGTTCATAGAATGAGTTTATAAAGGATTCTGCGGTCTGGGCCATATTTTCCACAGGCCCGTGGGCTTTGAAGGATTCCACCTCGGTTTTGAGGAGTGTGAAATTTGCTTTAGAGAAGTTTTTCACTGTGGTTTTCAGGGCAGGGGGTGGAGTCGGGATGTGAATATCCAGTGAGATTAGTTTATAGTCTGATCTTACCAGTGAGGGATACACTTCTGGTCTGGAGCATAGAGTTTTAAATTTGACTGACAAATTTCCTCTCATTTGCTTTCCATCACCATGAGAGTTTTCAAGAATCATCTTGACAGAATTTGTTGAACCATATTTAAGTCCTAATCATAACTGATTAATTTGTAATTGTAGAAAGGAGACCACCAAATCAGCTTGTTAATTTTCTAAATAAACTCAGATAGGGAAGTCCTAACACTGATAACATTCATTCCTAGTTTTATCAGACAGTGGACAGGGTTCACTTATAAACCTCTGATACACGTACTTCATCTTTCTCTTTGCTGTTCCACTGTTCACTTGCTCTGGAAACCTGCCTGGATTGTCCATATAACCATAGGAATTGTCTTTCCTATTGTTGCTAAGATACTTGAAAAATCTACTTATTTAAAGATGTCAGTTTTTAGAAGAAATAGTGTATTAATAACTCTGTATCAGCATGGTTTTGGGAAGAGCACAATGATGTTCACTGAAGGAAGACTTCCGACAACTGATCATGATCTTTGATGGAAGCTGTGGTTTCCAGCAGTCAGATCAAAGCATACAGCATGGTTAATTATGTCTCATTGTTACATACACTGTTGAGTTTTGAACTTGATTATGCAAACTACCTCAATAGTACATATTTTCAAGCCAAGTTTGGTTTCCCACTATAAATACCAACAAACATCTTTATGAATTTTCGTCATGGAATTATACTCGGCCCTTTCTCATTGTGTACATAAATGTACTGCCCTCCAACACTCCCATCTGCTCACCATGCTTTATCCACATGTGCTGCTTGTCTGTAAGTTGAAAGAAAATCGGCATACCATTTTTTCATAACCACAAAATGGCCTTTTACACCTACACGTGGTGTGGAAAAAGTGGCTCTTACAAGCTAGCAATCAACAAAAATAATGCTTTTGTATTATTTATTTGTTTGTTTACTATACATTTTTAGAAAGCTGTCTAGTTTGCTGTGTCTGTTTCACAGATGGTTTGTGGACCAGAGCTCCTCACATATACACTATAGTCTAATATCTTAAACAGAGCATAGACAGAGAAAACAGAATGAAGATACATGTACAATACATAAGATCAAATATCAAACAGCAAAAAACCTAGGGGGTTACAAATCTATGGAACTTACTAAATATATGCTGAATTGTAGGATTAGGCATTTAATACAAATCTTTCCAAACAAAAATGCATAGCTGGACTGATATTAACTACTCAACTTTACTATGACTGCCCCAACAAACAATGAAAATTCTGAGAGCAATACTGAGAAACCCTGCCTTAAACGAGCAATGCAACCAAAACCATTTTAAACATCCTGTTCATCTAAACTACTTTATAACCTTCTTGTAATAGGTGGATTTTAACTACTAATACTATGAAAAGTGTTTTTGCTTTGGGGGGGGGGGTCTTCAGCCCTATTTTATTTAGTATACTAAATTCAAAATTATGAGATTTTTACCTACAGAGTTTCATGGTCTCAACAAAATCAAGTTGCCTATATACAACAATGTGGGGATTTGATTAAATACATTTACTGAATGCATTTATGCAAACCCAGCACAATTCCCATCATGTCTCACGTTTTTGCCATATTCTCAGTGCAAAGTATGATGAGAATGCAAATCACCGGAAATAAGTAGAGACGTATTTGCAGTTCACACTATGTGATTGTATTAGTTGAAGTTACGTCTATCAGATGGCAAAGAAGGACAAGAACAGAACAGGAGCTGTGAAGCCACATTAAAGAGGAATCGGACAGCAAAAGTGGAGTTGCACAAAAAAGCAGTACTAACAGGAGATGCCCTAAGAGAAGAGGCAAGTACGGGGCATATATGAATGGTAAAGTGTTACTACTTCCACCAGGCTCACAGCTCTGTGCAGCTTCCTTGTTACCAGCCCACTGAGGGAAATAACTAAAATGCCTCCACAAAGAAGGTATATTTGGATCATTTACTTTCACACAAGAACCATGTATATGATCTAAAATGTATTTTGATGCTACTAGAAGTTCTCAACATTTCTAATGGGAAAGGAGTATTTTTGACAGAGATAGGATATGCTCTAATGACTCCACAGAACAGTGCACATGACCTACAACTATTCTTTAACAGAGGCATTCATGTTATTTCATCAAAGCCACTTTCAAATTCCACTATCAAAGAACATATGAAAAATGCCTCTGTTTCTAAGGTAACTGTTATTTTGTTTGCAAATTATCATGTGGATGTCTGGTTTTGTGTCAAATGACCAATTTTCTTTGCCAATCTGGCCTAAGTTGTGGGTGAAAATGGTCCCATGCCAGTCTGGTTAACAAATAAAATAAGTAATTAAAATGCACAGTAAAATAAGAAGTGAAACAGATTATCTAAACTCAGATTCCAGCAAAACAATATAAATAAATCAGAGGTAACCAGAAAATGATTGAAGTGCTCAGTGTTTGTGTGTGTGTGTGTGTGTGTGTGTGTGTGTGTGTGTGTGTGTGTGTGTGTGTGTGTGTGTGTGTGTGTGTGTGTGTGTGTGCGTGCGTGTGTGTGTGTGTGTGTGTGTGTGTGTGTGTGTGTGTG